>NW_028140066.1:0-35791 GCF_965202585.1 Thalia democratica | reverse complement strand
TTTTGCTAATCTTGAAAACTGCATCTCAGACTGTTTTTCAGAAGAAAATTTTTCATTTGAACAAACTTTTTCATTTTGCTTTAAACAATTAAATACGATTTTTACAGTTAGTTTTAGTATACATAAAAAAATTAGAAGATATTTATCTAAAAAACACAAGAAGTATTTTTATTTTACTGGTAACAATTTAATGTGATTTTAGTAGGTAAGTTTGATATAAGTAAATAATTTTTTAAAAAAGTATACTTCTTTGAATTTTTTTTCTTTAATTTATTTTAAATATCAAAATAGATCAAATTGAAATCTGGTATATCTTTTGATTTTGTAAGGTAGCTTAACAATTCAAAAAAAAACAACAAAACCATTAAAATAATGTAGTTTGATAATTGTTAATTAAATTAAAATAAATTTAATACTCTAAGTATAGCAAGTTTTTCTTATTCTGTTTAACTAGGTGTAGAAAGAACTTTGAAACAATGCCATACCTTTTTCGCTAATCTTGAAAACTGCATTGCGGAAGTCATATCAGAAGAAACATCTTTATTCTGCATGAACAATTTAATTTTACTTTAACAAGTAGGTAAGGTATTTATTTATGAAATTTCAAAAAGTATGTTTTTTTTTTAAATAACTTTTTTTGCCTTTAAATTTTAGCTTGAAGTTTATGAACATGAATTTTGGTTTATCTTAATGTGATACCTTAACTTGTGTGAATTGTTAGCAACGAAACTATTAAACAGTTTATTTTAAAAACTATAAGTTAAAGATAATACAGCTAAGTGTATCAAAATGCTTAAATATTTACGTTGTTAAGCGTGTGATTAAAAATTTATTACTTACCATAGCAAAATGGGTTCCACCAAACTCTTTGCCTTTCTCAGTTTTATTGATTTCATATTCATCCTTAGAGCTATTAGATCCCTGGTTAAAACAAATTAATTTAAATAAAAATTTTACTAAAAGTATAATCAACAAAGTGTGATTGACTACTAAAAAAATCATTGAAGATTAATTCTATTTTTAATTTTATGTGATATAATGTTTAAAAAAAAACAAAACAAGTAGAAAATACATCATTTGTAGTTAAAATTAGACTTAGATTGCCTTTTACTGCTTAATCTAGTTTTAAAAGTTAGTTAATTTTTATGATTTAATGATGAAAAATTTCAACGAAGTCATAAACAATAAACGATTTATTTATAATAAAGATATTAAAATATTAACTTAAAAGAGTTTTTAAAAGTTTTACACTTTGAATTTTAACTAAGTTTAAGTTTAAATTATATAGACAGCATAACAATCAAATAAAAACAAATTGTACAGTATATATACAGCATACATATTTTAGAACTTTAAAGCAAAATAATGAAACATAAATCGAAACCCTTTATTAAATAAATAGTATAACTAGTTGTGTTTTTATATTTTGTCAAGCAACTGCACAACTATATGTGAACTGAAAAGACAAAATGTTTTACTCTACTTAAAAAGAATTTACAGCTAACATGATTCATAGTATATGTCTAAGTAAAATAAGAATATTAAAGATAGAAAAAAAATATATATATAGTACCAGTTTTTATTTATTTTTATTTACTAACCATACTAATATAAGCCTCTTTGTTACTGTAACAAGGTTCTACATCTTTTTCTTTACTACAACCCAACTTTTTTTCATTTACGTCAATTTTCTTGTCCAACTTTGAAAGTCTTTTGAAAAATTCACTTTTGTACTTATCAAAGCATTTTATTTTTTCATTTCTCAAGCTGAAATATTTTCAAAAACTAGTCAACAACTTGAAAATAAAGATAAATGCTATGCTAAGCAAGATTTTATTGCATACTTGTAAGAAAAAAGGTTTGACTTGGTTTTCATTAAAAGTTATAGAAAAAAAAAAGATGTACAAAAATAATTTTACGCATAAATTTAATATTCCTATGAACATTATAGGAGATTTTTTTTAAAAACATATTTTTAACCTATTTGCAAGAACCTAAGTTTTAAACTATGATTGACTTAAATTAAATATTTTACTAATTTAAAAATTTTCATCTAACTCATTATATTCTTTAGTTGATAATCCAGTCTTGAGTAACTCTTTTAGATTGTTAAGTTTCTGCAGAAACTCATTTGAACATCTGAAATAAAATATTGTTTTACTATAATATTTTTAAGTATAAACTATAAGTTACAATACTTTATTACATGATTGTTTAAATAGTTTTATGTCGGGTAGCGTAAAGAAAGAAAAACTTTCTCATATAAAAAAAAATGATTCAATTTTAATGTTATCATAACTTGTGTTGTGTGGATAAAATCAGAAAAAAAACTTTAAACTGTTTTATATTATTGGTTAGCTATCTAATAATTTATTATACCTTTTTTAAAATACTAGGAAATAAAGTAGTTTATACAGTATCATCCCAGTTATTTTTGAAAAATAATAATCAAATTTAAGAATTTTAGAAAACAATAACTTTATTTTATGTTTTACTTTAACGGTAAAAATGCTATAAATTTTTTAACTGTTATTTATTAATAACTTTTCTTGAAGTTTACAATAGTCTTAATTACTTTTAAGGTTACTAAAACACAATATGACTTGTATAATAGAGTAAAACATTTTAAACTATTTATATATATATATTTAATAAAAAATATTTTTGAAAATTCAAATTAATCATCTAACTTTTCATAGTCGGTTAGCATTTTGTGTTTCTTTCCACGGAGAACGAACGTTTCTAATAACATCTTTTGGTCCTTTCTCGATTGCTTTTTGTCATCATGGAAGCAAATGTCATCGACCTGTTTATAAATACACTAGCTAAATAAGTAAGTTCAATGTACATTATAAGTTTCTTTTAGATAAAGTTTTGTTCAATTACAAAAACTTGTATCATCATCGATTTAAAAATGATAAAACATGTTGTGTATCTACTTTTTATAAAATATATCTTACATAGCTTATAACGTAGCTACAAAAAAATCAAAAATGTCCTCAAATGAGTTGAAGATTTTATCAATAAAAAAAAGTTCATAACTTTCGATGTTTGTATAAATCTATGTTTAAAGCTTATGTATAGTAAACTATTTTTTTGCAATTAAAACTTTTAATAAGTCATGTAAAAAGTTAAATATTAATACTAACTGAATACTACGGGATTGTTAACTTACCATTTTAGAATGAGAAGATCCACCGAATTCTTTCTTCTTTTCAATTTTGTTAACTTTATCATCAAAATAATCAGATACCTTATGAAAATTTACACTGTTAATGCACTTTTATGTAGTTGCTCATCTGTTTAGAAATTCTAGCATTTTTATATCTAGTTGACTAAATTATAATTAACTGAAAACCGCATGTTTTTAACATACAAGCTTTAACACTAGCAAACTAAAACTTCTGGAAACTTTATTGACTAATATCACCAATATATACTTATACTATGATTTTTAACATTATAACAAGTATGTCATAAGATAAATGCAAAAGGTGATAGTTGTACTGCGCTCATCTACAACCTAAATAGGAAGTCACGATTGCAAACTCCCTGACAAGACGTTAAAACATATCTAAATGGCGTTCGACTCAACAATTGTAATGTTTTTTGTCCACTAGGTTCAAAAACCAAATACTTTGAGCGCTTTTTTTCTCGTTCAATATATAATTAAGTTGTGCTGTATTTAAATCGTTTAACTCACTAAAATGAAAGTGCAAAATCAGCAAAAACTGACAAAGAATTTAGTAAACTCATGGTATAAGATTTTGGTTCAAAAATTAGTAGTTAGGCCGATGGTATTAAAAGACAATATTGGTGAAGTATTGATCAAAAACTTATACAAGTTTCTTTTCTAAAGAACTGCTTTACAAAAAAACAATCACTCAATTAATTGATGAGATTAGTTGAGATTCCGAGTTCTAATAAAATAAAAACATTTATAAACATTTATATGTGTAGACGTTAAAGCTTGATTTGCAAACTATATTTAAACATATGAACATATATACAACTGCTGTAGAAAAGTATTTTGGTTGTAATTTCACATCAGTTGTTTCTTACCTGGATTATATGCTTATACTTATGTTTTTGGTACAGTGCCATTCCTCTCATATATGGGTCTTCGTAGTAACTTCCGTGGTAACTGTTGCCACGGCCAATCATTTCCTGACTACTTCTACTTTGCTGGACCATATCTAAATTTATAAATATCTAACGAAACATAGTTTAATGACATAAGCTTGCTTTCAATAAAAAAATTATAATAGAAGTTTGAGATAAATGTTGATACTTACCTATACATTGTCGAAATTCCTAATAATTAAAAATATAACTTAATATGAATAAAAATAAAATCTTTGAATTATGAATAGAAGAATAAATGACTACCTTGTTGATAATCTTCATAGTTGTCATCATTTTTAATAGTGTAAGTGCAAACTTCAGGATACCCTCTCTTCTCTTTATAATTTCCATCCATTTTACCTACTAAAACAATCTGAATACTATAGTTAATAGTTGTTTTTAAGAGAAACTTCACAAATTAGCTGTTTAAACATAATTACATATATGACAAACGAACTGAACCCTTTACTTAACATATGATTAGTTTTTTTTTACTCTTTTAATGCAACTAACTTACATAGATTTTATAGCAATACTTTAGATTAGGGTTTTCCACACTTTTTTTTCTAATGGCCCTCTACAAGAAAAAAAAAAATATGCAACCATTCAACAAGATTACTCAAAAAACTACCATTAAAAGCACCTAAGACCTTTTTTTTTTTTTTGCTTTTCATCAACAACTCCAAAATATCTAGTGTAAGTTTCAAATTACGACCTCATAGCACCCTATGATTTTATGTTAAAAAATAACAGTAAAAAATGAAAGGTGTATAACTTATTTTAAGAGAACTTGTTTTACTACTTATAATATTTTAAAATCAGAAATATTTTTCCAGAATTTAATAAAATATAAGTTAGAATACTTTATTTTAATAAGCTTGTTCGTTATAGACAAAACATTTCTATTAAGGCATCGTAAATGTAAACCTAGTCAAAAAGATTTTAATAGATCTTGAAACATAATAACTTATGTAAATTTTTACATACAAAACTTATGTTTATATTTTACTCATTAATTTAAAACATTAATGTGGTATTTATTTCTGTCAAATCAAATATAAACAACTTTTTAAGATTTTTTGATATAGCTTGTACTAAATGTAAAATAACGTTTACTAACATTTAACTAAATATATTAATTTTATTTATTATCACTATAACAAGTTTTGCTTAAGAAATTCTATACCATATACAAGTACTATAACTACATAAAATTCTAATAACAAAACGTTTAAAAATTAATTAGTGTAAATACTTTTTTAAAGATTTTACTTGTATTAAAATATTGCACTAATGATGTTAGTTTTTTTTTTTTTTTCAAAATTCACCGAAAAACTTAATAAGTTCTTTTTTAATCAGAAGAATAAATAAAACTACTTTCCAAAAAATAACAAAAACTTCTTGATTGAAAAGTACAAGATTGAATAAAATTTCGAACAAAAACTTGTTTTTTTAGAAAAATGTTAAAACTTAAGCATAAACCATAAAATACTTTTCAACTAAAATCTTTCTAGGTTCATTTAACAAACAGTAGTAACAAAAATAATCTATTGAATTTTTGTAAAAAACTTAAATCTTAAAATCAAGTTTTAATTTAACCAGCTTTACACAACATTAATCCTTCATACTGATATAGTTTTTCTTTAGCTTAGTTTTTTTTTTCTGCTTTACTTTTGTTTTAATTTTTATAATTATAATTTTTATAATTATAATTTTAATTTTTTTATTGTTATTATATTAAATAATTATAATTTAATTTATAATTATAATTTTTATAATTATATTTAAGTTTTAATTTAACCAGCTTTACACAACATTAATCCTTCATACTGATATAATTTTTCTTCAGCTTATTTTTTTTTCTGTTTTACTTATCTACAAAATTACTGATGCAACTGTTAAACTGTTTCTATAAATAAAGCTTCTCCTACTTAAATTTCACTATGTTGTAAAATGTTACACTTGTCAAGATTGAAACTTGAAATCTATTTTAAGAATATACTTTGATAAAGTTAGCTGTAAAAATGAGCAGCCAAACTTAAAACAAATACACTTTAAAAAAAAAAACTGAAATATAAATTTATATGGAAATAGTTTATTTATTGTAAACTTTATAATTTTGAAAGTATTTGAAAACGTTTTCAAAAGTCAAAATTGATTGCAATTTAGTATAATACAAAATAACTTTATCTTTAAAATGTTTGAAGCTTTTTTATTGAGCAAAAACTATTACTAGTTATGACTTCAGTTTTATTTATACAAACTAAATATTGACTTTTTAAAAGCGAGAATGCTTTATTGAAAACGGCCTAAAATATTACGATATACTTTTAATGCATATTGTTTTATGTATGTATGATGTTATAAAACCATGTTAAAACTTTATTTAAAAGTTATTCAATAGTTAACATTTTACTCCATAATTGTGTTTAATTTTTCAGTAATGTTTGATTATCCTCTCTTTAAAAGTATTACACAATAGTTCTTAACATTATTTTGTATTATTAAAATCTAAAAAGCATTAAAGAAGAGCTACATTTTGGAATATGTTAGGAATTTTGAAAATAAATTTTACTATTAGATGTTTTGGTTTTAAGAAAACAAATAAAGAGATCTCAACTACTGAAGGCAAAATAATGAATTTATAATTACAAGAATTTATTTTACAATCTAAGTTTTGGTCAAAGACCTCGTCAGTGCTTAAATAAATCTAAACAATCTAAAATCAATAAATCTAGACAATAATCCTAGTTTCTAAAAGTATATGTGCTTAAAACTACTTCATAAGTATTTTTACTTTAACTAATTATTAATTTTCTTATCAACAAATGTCTTTGGTCAACATATTTTGTTTACACAATGCTAAACATTTTTAAAGGACTGTGCTTTTTTAAAAATTTTAAACAAAAACTGTAAAACTTCTTTTTTTAAATTATAAAGGTTGCAAACTAATTTTAAAAAAAGACATAGTAGACGATATACAATATACTATATATAAAATACAATCTGATAAACATTACTTTATGTATTTAACGAAAAAATCTGTTAATTTTTTGAAGTATAATGAAAAATGGTCGTTTGTATAAGTAGTTGTCAGAGTATCTATAAATAACACCAAGTCTAAGAACGTTGGTTTAAATACAAACCTTAATAGAAATGAAGAATTTTACTAATATTGTATTTTATTAAAATAGGTATTAGCTACAGCATCATGAAAAGCATCTGGTAAGTGATAAAATTTTAAATGATATAATGCTTTCAATGATTTTATAATTTAATGTTTAGTAAAACTAAGTATGTGGTATTGACTCTTTAAAGTTTACGAACTGATGTTCTTAGCCTTTAATAAGCTGATAATAACTAATTATAATTTATATAACTCAAAACAAAATGGTTTAGTTTTATTTCCACTCATCTTTAAGTTAATATTTCACTCAAAGTAAAAGCGCATATTCTTGTTAGCTATAAAAGATTGAGCAAAAATCAAGCAAGTACTTTCGAGCTCAATTAAGGAATTACATATGATTATTATTAATAAAGTATTTTAACAAATTATACAAAAATAAACTTCAAACTACCATTTATGAAAGCAATATAACGTCATAATTTAATTTTTAAAAAGACAACAAGTAATATGAGGCAGGTTTATTCATAATACGAAAACAATTTCCTAGTCAATGAAATTTTTATTTAATGCTTTATGCTTTCGATTTTTTCGTCCAAAAATTCAATTTTTTTATCAAGTATCCCCATACTCACTAACCACTCTTCTTTGAAGTCTTTAAACTTTCTCACTTCTTCACAGTATGACCTGAAAAATAGATAAAGTGTTAGTTTAAATTGTCTAAATAAAAACAGTGTTTGATGTTAAAAGAATGATAAATTAAAACATTAAAGTGTTAAGTATAACTTTTTGTTGAATAAAGTATACACAATCGTATAAAATATATACACTAATATTCTTGACTCACATTATTTACAGCATTCAAAGGCTACAGTGTTAAGTATTAGTTAAAACTTGTACTCTAAAAGTTAAAAAAATTATTATAATGAATATGTTCGTATAAAAAATAGCATAGTATTCGCTTACAGTGTGTTTTTAATTAAATATTGAAAAACATAACTTAGATAAACTTCATGCTTATGTTAAAACAGATATAATATCTTTAAGTTAAACTGTTTATTTTGCAAAGCATCGTATATAAATAATTACAAGTTCTCCATACCCGAAGTCATTTCCAGTTAGTTCTCCTAATTTCTCAATATGATCATTTTTGCTTCTGAAAAAAATCTTAGTGGTTATGTTTAATTAAAGAGAGATCTGCTGATTTCAAATAATTCTAACTTATATTATTGATTGTCTAAATTAATTACGTGTAGTTTTACATTTATCAATGTTGTCTATGCTAGTTTTATTTTATTTTGATATTGCCTACTACCAAAAACAAGCAACTAACTTCGAGAAATTTTCTTCCATCAATTTTTTTTGTCTAAGATATTTATCTCTCAAAGCAAGTACTTTTTGCAGTTTATGTTTTTCTTTAAAAGATAGCTAAAATAAAGAAAATAATTGAAAAAAAACTTCAAACGAAGACTACACGTTAAAATATGTATCTATATTGTATATTCTTTTGCAATATTTTTAAAAGTTTAAACTTAAACTAATTGTATGTCTACTTAAAACAGTGTCATACAAATCTCTTATCCAAAAGTAACTTAACCGCCTTCGAGTAAGTTTTATAGTTTACAAGGTGCCCTTAAAATGCTTATAAAGTTGTGCACAAATAAAATTACTTTAAGACAGGTATGAGTTAGAAGATGCACTAATGCTGATTTAGTATAGAACTATTTTCATAAAAATGAAGTAGGTCTTTAGTTTTTTTATTAAACCAGCTTATTCTTGTAGTCATAGTTTTTTTTGAACAAATCGTAGATATTAGTTGTTAAACGTTGCTAATTTTATGTAACTACTGCTACTAGGTTAACAATACTTTATAAACGTACAGTGCTTGATCAGCATAAAAAAAGCTATAGCACTTATATTTTATTCAAGTAAATAATTGATTCTTGATAAGCAGACAATGTTTTTTACAAACAGGTTTTTTAATAGTGGTTCGAGTTTTAAACTGTTAGATGAAACATCTTCAGCTCAAAAATAATTGAGTTAAACTGAATAAAATTACTGTGTTTGTTATCCTCGAAGCTTTTCCCTCCATATTATTTGTTCTAACCAATTTAAAGAATACATACAAATATGCTACTTACCGTTTTTGAACCAGATCCGCCAAACTCTTTGTTTATTTTCACTTGATTAACCAAATCTCTATTTTCCAACTCCTGCAATTCACATTGAACCTTATTCAGTTGATTCTGCAATGCTGCACACTTCTTTGAGCACTTTTCTCTGCGGCTGAGAAACTTTCTTATCTCCTTTTTCATCAGGCTGGAAGTTCATACATAAGATGAAAAGTGTATACATGAATATATAGAAAAACGAACTAGAAAAATAGTTTGGCATTGCATCTTTCCAATGTTTTTTAATGAATAGTTAATTTTGTTTACAGTGAGATAGATTTAACTGAACAAATTTTACTAATAAACTAATGAATGGTTAATGATACTAAAATATGCAGCATATAGTTATATAAATTGAACTGTATTTTATAAAGCTTTTGGTAAAAGGCTTCGTAAAAATTTATTAGTTTAAGTACAGTATAAATTATGTTATTATGAACAAAAAATTATGGTATTTATTCTAAGTCAAAGAAATTTTATATTCATTACTTCTATTTATACTTTTTATTATGATAAACACTTGTATAGTTCTACGTTAGTTATTTTAATTTTTTGGGCATAAATATAAACAACGACTGCTAATATTATATTAAATTGTATTTACTAATTATGTTTGCATGAAAGCTTATACTTAAGCGCTGTAATTATCTTATGTTCATTTAGCTTTCTCTGTTTGAGTATCGAAATGTTTCAGGCGACATACTTTACATTGTCTGAATATATTTCATCACATTCGTTATGTGTTGATCAATTATTTTATCAACATTTTTAGTTTGTATATATTATTATTTAATAAAATGTTAAATGGTTATAATGTTATTTATTATAAAATTTTGTTGGATTTGATATTATTTAAATATTTTTAATGTCTTTTTAAACCAAGTTTTAATTATACATGTAGTTCTTAAATTTTGGTAAATATTTAATAGTTTTAAAATCGTAATAAAATCTTGAAAAAAGCATTTATTTAAGCAACCAACTTGTCTAAGTCTTCTTGTGATCTCTGCACTTTTGTTTCCTTGGTCTTCTGAAGATCAGTATTTATCTTCAAACTTAAAAACTTCCCGCAGAATTTTCATCAAAAGAAACGTTTTCGTTCTGACGGTAAAATTTTATTACAGTTATAACAAGTAGGTTCTGTATGTATTAATATAAATTAAACAGTATGCATAGTTGAAGAACGGCTTACTTAAATATAATAATTAGACAATTTCAGATTGAGAGTTTTATTCTCTTTGAAACCTTATTCAAATAGAATTCGCTCAAATATATAAATATAAGTATTTTACTTTATTATTTAAGTAGAAATTTCACATAGTTAGTTTTCACAAATAAGCTTTGTGTATATACTTTTTTTTTAAACCTTTTTTAGAGTTATTCAATTTTTCATTTATAGAAGTATTTGTAGCTGAGAAATGAGTACATTTTTTTAATTAGTATGGTAGCTTAATCGATGGTTACAAAGATAAAACTTTTTTTTCCTGATAACAGTTTAGTTGTGTAATTTTTAGTTATAACAAAAAAAATACTTTATAATTTTGTATAATGATTGGTGATTCTTTACCAATTGATAATAAATTACCTATGTCAGACCAATGATAAATTAACAATCAACAATAATCTCACCATTCTTAGCGACGTTCTACAAAATTCCTTACTTTTTTCAACTCCACAAACTTCATCATCATCAGAAACAGTTTCAAAACAATGTTCTTCATATTTGTCCAGTTTTCTTTGATTCGTGTTTATTTGCTGGTTCAACTTCAATAACTTTTTGTTATAATCACTTTTGTATTTTTCAAAGTTTTTAAACTCTTGAGACTTCAGACTGAATACATACATAAAAATTAGTGAAAATTCTAAGTAAAATAAAACTAATGTTTCTCTTTTTATTGTTACAACAAAACTGATTAAGATGGTTCCATATGAAAATTTTTTATTAAACAGTTTATAAAAAATTGAAAACTTTTATAGGTGTTAACATGATAGCACTAAAGTTATTATTGTTAATGTAATTTAAAATTTATTTCTCTATTTATTCAATTTTTTAATCAAAAATGTTTGGTTTTTTACTAAACTATTTTATTTAACTAAACCGTGCATAATCTTTTTCTAAAGAAACATAATCGCATTCTTTTTTCATAAGTCTAGATTTAAACTGCTCTTCGAATTTTTCGATTTTATTCTGAAAATCTTCTTCGCGTCTGTACAAAAATAATTTAACTTATTAATACTTTTACATCACAAAATTCTCCATTGTACAATTTAAACGTTGAAATATATGAACTTATGATTCAGGGGCAAGGTACCGAAGTGTTTTTTTTACCTCAAACAACTTTATTTAATTTTTTTTGTAGTGCTTAGAAGCTTATTGTAACGGTCTCAAATTAAAAAAACAAGTGGTACACTTATTCTTAAAGTAGTAGCTATTACATGGCATGTTAAAAGTTTTTTAAATAGTTTGTTAAAAATTAGTTTAGCCTTTAAAAGTAAAGTTGATATAATAATTGAAACAGCTGTTTCTCTAATTTTTATTATGATGATTCAAATGTGCTAACTTATTTGTTTCAA
The DNA here is from genome assembly GCF_965202585.1 of Thalia democratica. NCBI lineage: Eukaryota > Metazoa > Chordata > Thaliacea > Salpida > Salpidae > Thalia > Thalia democratica. The sequence continues at coordinate 23,800 of NW_028140066.1, read as the reverse complement.
AAATGGAAATAAACCTTGTAGATTTAATAAACTTCTTAATCAGTATAATAATAATTGTTAAACACATTTATTTCTCCGGTAATATCTTGACAAAAAGCAAAGCTTGAAACATTTTACAGGCTTACAAAAGCCTGTACTTCAAATGCTTTATACTAGTTTTAAATGCAGCTAATGCATTTAGTATACTTTTTTTATAAAAAATTTTCAGTTTTAGCTTTTATAGGTTGATACTAGCTCTTTATTTAATTCAGTACTTTATCAAATGTTATTGTAACTAGCTAACATAACTAAATCATTCTTAAGGGATAGTTTCTTTTCAAGAAGGAGGAAACTTGTTTCAAGGAGTTCGTAAGGCTTTGATTCCAAAGAAGGTTCTTCTTCGTTCTGTTAATAATAGTTTAAATGATATAATTATTAAGCAGTTTAACTTAAAATTAAAAATTTAGTTTCTTTAAAATTAGATAAACGAGTTTTAAAATAACTGATTTAATTTTAATGTAAGTTCTACACTAGTTTTATATTACATAATCCTAATCAGTGTCTTTGTGTAACGGGCTTACGGGTATCAGCAACGTAGCTTAGTATTTATCTATAACTATAAAAAAATGTCTTAAAAGAGCATTATTTTTTATATCTAATTTTATTTTATTAAAAAATAAATACCTCAAAAGCTGGATCTGTTATTGTAAGTAGAACGGTAAAGATTTTCATTAATGAATATAAATAAATAAATAGAAATATGTTACTTACCATCATAGAACAACATCCACCGAACTCTTGGTTGTTTTTAACTTGGTTAACATAATCTTCTTCATCAGGTGAATAAGAATTCTAATTAAATTTAAAAATGTAAGAGACATTTATTCAAAAACAAAATCAACAGAGCTTAATTAGCGTATACAAAGGGTATTGAAATATTCAATTTTTTAAATCTATAAAATTTTTATTTTCAACAGATTATAGAATAAGTAGTGTTTAAACTTTTACAGCGTTTTAAATAGACAAAGCATCTTCTAAAATATTTTAAAGCTAAATTAAAAAACTACGAAATAGAATACATTTTATTTTTATTTTATTTTTACTATATATCTATAAAAGTATATAACATACACTTTTTTCGTAATTTTAATTAATAAGACTATTCATTCAAACTAAAAGAACAATTACAACAATAAGGTTTTTTAAATCTAAAAGTAGGTACTGGTTTTTAGTTTAGATGTTATTTATTTAGATAACCTAGAAACCTTTTGTTAGTTTCTTTATATATATTTTTAATACTAACCATATTAAAACAAGACTCTTTATTCTTGAAACTCGGTTCTACATTATCTTCTTTAAAATTACCCAATTGCTTTTTGTTAATCTCAATTTCATTGTTTAACTTTAAAAGACTTTTCAAATATTCACTCTTGTACTTTTCAAAGCTTTTCGTTTCTTCGTATCTCAAACTGAAATTGTATGTAAAACGTTGTAAACATTTTAAAATATGTAAAACGTAAGTAGGTTGGCTAAAAGAAAACTCTTTAACTATATTTAAAGGTTTAAAATTAGTTTTGTAAGGGTTATTTATAAACGGAAAATATAAAGCTTTAATTTAACGCTGTAACTACTATACAGCAAATCCCCTGTTTGTTTTTTATACAAGTATAAAGCTTTAATTTACTAGTTATACTGCTTTTTCGATAATCCGGTCTGTCGTTTTAAATTGTTTAAATTCTCTTGAAAGTCGCTCAATCGTCTGAAAATAAAGTAATGCAAAACTTTAAATTTGAATACAAAATTTATTTTGTATTGGTACTTTTTATTAGCGTTATGTGAGTGAAAAAAATGTAATTTTTATATAGTAGTACTTCTTACAGTTCTTATTTGGTAAAATTTTAAGGTGTCTAACTCTAAAATGTATGTTTTTTAATTGTTCACTCTGATAAAAAATAAAGAAGTTGGGTAAAAGGTATTACATTTATTCAAGTTTTTACTTTTACTTATTTTTTTATACAGCTATAAAAAAACCTAATTAAAATGCTTTTCGAAATATAATTTATGTAATAAGATAAATAAAACAAAATTGCTTAAAAACTTATAACAATTTTCTTTCAAATGTTCTCTGAGACTAAATTTGTAGAACAAATTATTATTTAAAAACATATATCTTGCTAAATTTAAAACTTCTAGTAGTTCCTTTAAATTTATGCTGATATATTAGTTTTGAAATATCTTTAAATAAATATTTTATTTAAAGATGTATTTTTACAAAGACATTAATTTAAAAGTAACAAAAAAATTATCAAATTAAAATAGTACAAAAAAATTCTAACTAACATCTCATAGTTATTATACATTTCATGTTTTCTTTCACAAAGTTGAATACTTTCCATCAGAAGTTTTTTAGCAACAGGCGTCTCAATTAAATTTTCATCATTCAGCAAATAAACGTCATTGGCCTAGTTTTAAGTTTAAAAACAAGTTACTATACTGATATTATTTGTTAAAACGTTAAGACACTACTTTATTGTACGTAATATATGTTATTCTAAGGGATATTAATGATTTTTTTATAGTTTATCGGAAATAAGCTTGAAATCTTTACTTTAAACAAAAATTTAAAAAAGTAAAATGATAAGAAAAATAAGCTGCAAATTCGTTTAAGCTACGTCTCTGGTAGGTACCGATAAGTTTTGAAATAAACCTTAGTAAACAAAAAACATGACAAGTGATGTGAAAATTTGAAAAATTAAGAAAATATATGTTTCTTCAGCGATAAAAATCTTAAAATTACACAACTACAAGATTTGAAAGATGAATCTATAAACAAAATTTTATTTTAAACCTAACTAATACAAAATTGTATTTGTTTAGAATAACTGGTCGACAATACCTCTAAGCGTAGAAATATTATTAATAGCAACCGCTGGTTATCCAAAAACTTAAATCAAAATAATGTTAATCATGCTTGTAAACATATTACTTACCTTTCTAGAACTTGAACTACCAAATTCTTTTTTCTTTTCAACCTGGTAAACAAAATATTCTTTATCTCCATAAATACATTCAGAGTCATTCTATAAATAAATAATTAAAATTACAACATTAAACTACAACACAGCAATAAAAACTGGTCAGAATGAAGATAGCTTGACTGCAGTTTCTTACACAAAACAAAGTTTAATTTTAATATTTTAAAACTAGATGTAAACATACAAACCTGGCTATCATCTTCCTTTTTACTTCTCTTCATCAACCTATTTATACTTAAGTTTCCCAGACCTAAAACAAGCTCTTTTAAATTCACATAATTTCCTTCTTCCATATTCTTTCCACTTTTCATCGCTGAAATGATAGATAAACAATATAAAAGCAGATAAAATTAAAGAAAATATTTCATCCTTTTTTAGAAACCGTTTTGGTTTTCTGAAAATAATCAACAAAATAAATCTTAAAAATGCTAATAAGTTACACAAAACAAATAACCTTGTTTAAGTTTTTGGTCATTTACTTTCAATAATTCCCAATTTTTATTGCAATCTGCAACATAATTTTCTCTAAAGTAATTGTTGTCGCTTATTTCCTGGTTACCATAGTAACTGCATAATCCTCTGCGACCACTTGTTTCTTGACCCATTTTGCGTTTTTGGACAACATCTAAGAAAGAAAAAAATCTCAATTTTCTGTCAACAATTGATACTTGACTAAAATAAAATATTATTATTGTTTGTAAGTTATAATAAAAGTTTATAAAAAATATATAAATAGTTGCTGATAAACACAACTGCTGTTTTTCATTGGTCATTTTTTGTTACAACCACAATTTATTTTGATATCAATAAATACTAAATTTTAAATAACCACCTCGTTGATAGCCCTCATAGTTGTCATCACTTTTAATTGTGTAAGTGCAAACTTCAGGGTACCCTCTTTCGTTTTTATAAGGATCTCCTTTTTTTATTCATTTTATATACTAAACTATTCTAATCACAAAAATTAAATTGTTATTTAAGTGTAAGAGTAAACTTGAAAAACATACCTGGTAAAATATTAAAAAAAAGGTATTAGTAGAAGCTAATTTTTATACTTAATTTTGTTTTTGAACGAGATTTTCCAATTTGTTTAAAATTTACTTATAAATTTTAATTCAACATATATAAATTCTTTTTATTACAATGATTCAGATTAAAAACTATAATATTTTATAATTACAAAACAGCATACTTTCTTCAAATAGTTAGGTAGCTGTCTGGTTTTTGGATGAGGTTTTAAAATAATACCCAAAAAAGCCTGAAATTTGAGTTTATAGGTTAAATAAGCTTATCAAAACTTTATATATATTTAGTTTAGCCTGTGGGCATTGAAACCCTATATAAATTAATCTCCTCTTGTATCTAGATAACTTTTAATGATAAAACAAAAAGGTTTGTAATTGAGAAACATTAATGTCTTTAGTTTGATGGCTAACACTATGTTTTGTCATTACTATTTTATATCATGTCAATTCACCAGAAAAAAAATAGTGAAATATTGAATCATCAAGAAGTGGTACTTTGATCTTTATAGCAAACAAAAAAGTATAAAAAAAACATTACAAGGATTTAATTCATTGAAAAACATTATATTTAATTTTTTTTAACTTATAATTTTTTTGAAAATAGAAAGACAGAAAACAAAAATGACAAATCTAGTCATGCATAACACTATAGAGTTATAGACTTATTATTTAAATTTTTAAAATAAAACTAAATTACAACTATATATTGTTGAATGTATTTAGTAAATTCTTTAATTATAAATGTATTTGTTTTAAAGCTATTATTGCCATAATAATCACTAAAATATATTTGAAAAACATAGAAAAACTGGTACTTAATTATTAGTTATTCATATTTCAACGTTAGATTTAAAGATTGTTTTTTAAAACTAATGCTATAGTATTTACAAAGCAACAAGATTAAATAATGCAAAAATAAATTAGTTTGTATAATTTTTATTTTTTGTTACCTGGTTTCGTGAAGTTTCTAGTTTCGCATACCTTTATGGTTAACTAACTTCCTACAGCTTTAATTTAATTTAATATAAGCCTTGTTTTTTAATTCTCAACAAAAAAAAAAAAGAAAAAAAAGAATGCTTTACCATGTCATTGTTTGGCATTTTCATTGGCATACTAAAAGAGTAAGTATCTGATTAAACATTATAAAACAGATTGTATTAACTACTTTTTATTAAAGCATTTATGCTTGATTAGAGTTAGATAAATGCAATAAAAACTTGTAGGTTCAAATAAAGACTTAGATAAGTTGCATCAGTAAACTACAAATGAATTAAAAAAGTTTAATACATGTGTCATATAAGCTTGTAATAAGAATTTTATGTAGCTTCTTTGCAGTCTCTTATTGTAAACTAGTCAAGCGTGCAAGAATTACATTTAGTTGGTGTTTAAAAAATTACACCAGTAAGCTTAAAAGATAAGTTGAATAAAAATTTATAAACAACAACTAAGAAGTAGGGCTTAGTATTGGCAGATAATATAATACCAGTCAATGGAAACAGCTTTTAATTAAATAAATATGTACTATGAAATAAGTTTTAGAAGTTTAAATTAACTATATACACTTTTTGTTTATAGCATAGTCTTTGTTGTTATGTAAAGTTAGCTGCTTTTTTTGAAAACTTTCATTTTTATGTTTTTCGATAACAGGTTTACTGATTGTTTTTCTTATCAAAGTATTGTGAAATGTTTCATTTCTAATTATTAAACTAAACACTTATTATAAAACATAATACTAACATGTTTATCATACTTTTTCCAGATTTTTTTATTGACTGGTAATCTCTTATTCTGAGTTTAACATTGTTTTGAAACTAAAATCTGTTGGAATTATATTAAATAATTAGTCAACTTAAGTTAACATCTTCCTTCACATAAGCAATATGAGACAATTAAATAAATTTATTTAACAAACATAATTATATCAGTTATATTAAACTAATTGTATAAATTTCATCTACAAACTTAATTTATTTCATTAGGTTTATTGAATTAAACTAGTTAAACAGTTTGTGACTGCTTATGTTTCATTTTTGGTCAGTATATTTGTAAACCCAACTGACATATAAATAATATACTTAATTTTTTTTTACATTTTATAATTGAATTACTTTAACTTAAAAACTTTTTTCAAAAAAATCATATTTAATTGCAAAAACAAGTCAATTACTGCATTTTTAAATTATTGAAGAGATTTAAATAGTAAAAACAAACAATGTTTTCAAAACTATAATTACAAATTAACAAGTTAGTTAGTTTAGGGCTGCCACAAGGTCAGGAAAACTCAGGAAGTTATAAAAAATCAGGAAAAACTAAAAAAATGACAAAAGTGAGGAAAAGTTAGGAAAAAATGAGGGTTTTTTAAAAAAAGCCAGGAAAAGTCAAAAACTTTGACCAAATAATAAAAAAGATATTGTCAGTTTGAAATTACAAAATACCTTATTTTCCATAGCCTTCAATTAGTAAAATTCAATTAAAAATTTTGTTTTCAGACTAAAATTGCAAAGTTTTCCTTTAAATTTACAAAATTACTTAATTTCCAATGCCTTGATCTTGTATAAACTAATAAAGTATTTTTTATAAAACTGCAAAAATTTCTATTCACATATTGAACAACTACCCTACTTGAACAATCAGTTTTTGTATGATTTTTAGTATTGATGATCTATGGCAACGACATTCTATAGTAAAACTCACTTGCATGACCTTCAGAAAACGTTTATCTTTGTAGAGGGGAGAGTGAGTTAATTCTGATGTTTTTCTACCTTGAAAAAAAAAACTGTGATAAATACACAAAAACTTACAGTGTAACTCACAGGGTTGCCACAAGGCCAGGAAAGTCAGCAAAAACTAAAAAAATGACAATAGCCAGGAAACGTCAGGAAAAATGGGTGTCTTTAAAAAAAGTCAGAAAATTTAACAGAATTTAAGAAGCTTCAGAATTTTTCTGTTTAAACTTACAAAATTCCTTATTTTGCAAAGCCTTAAAATGGTAAAAACTTGATTAAATATTCTCTAAAGTCAGACTAAAATTGCGAAATTTTCCTATTAATTTACAAAATAACTTTTCTAATGCCTTCATCTGGTAAAAATTAGTAATACATCCTTTATAAAACTGCAAAGTTTTTTCTATCAAAATATTCAAAAACTACCCTACTTGAACAATCAGTTGTTGTGTGCTTTTTAGTATTGCTGATCTGTGACAAGGAATCTTCCACAGTGAAATTGTTATATATACACAAAAATTTATCTTGCAGAATTTTAAGGTAAAAGTGTTTTTGTTTAATTGAATAATTACATTATTTACAATTAAGCACTAAGTTTAGTATTTTATGTACAAGTTTATGTGTAAACTAATACTTCTTTATAATTTTTTTTAGTTTTTAAACTTGAATAATAAGTTTTAAGAGAGGTATTCCATGGTAAGTTAACTTATTTGTAAATTTTTGTCGAATAACTTAAGTTTTTAAAATAAACAAGAGTATATATTTTTAGTTACAAACTTTATACTAAATTATAAGAGGATAAATTTTATATAACAAATATATAGTTAACTTTTTTATAATTTTTTTTACAGTTACTTAATTATATACTTTAGCAATTGTTTATAAAAAAAGGATTTTATATTTAATGGTTTAAGTAGTATTTAATAAAACTAAGTGAACAATTTAAACAAGTAATACATGTTTTAGATAAATATTTTTTTACTATTAGGCATTATTTGTTTTTAGGTTATTTTAAAACTTTTATGAGGTTATTTTATAACTTTTATGCTAAGTCTAACTATAATTTGCTTTCAGAGCTGTTTATTGAAATTACATAAATCATACACAGGTGGTTCATGTTATGCAATGGAAGTTAGATGAATAATTGAGCAAAAAAAAACTGTTGTGATAACCTGTATAAAAATAAGATTGAAAGCTTTAGATAGTTCAAGAATACTTAATGTATTTTAGAATAAGATTAAAATAAGAGTTTAATTTAAAAAAGTCAGGAAATTTTTCTCATCTTGATATGTGGCAATACTGAGTGTGTTACTGAAATTTAATTAAGTGACAAAGTGCAGCTAACTTTACTTCCAAGAATGATGCTAATGTTAGGTTTCATTTATCAAGTTTTGAAGTTTTCTTTTAGTTTAAACTAAGATAACCGGTACACATTTTTTAAGTTAAATGACATTTTTGAAATTTTTTAAAATGCAAAGTTAGCAAGTAATTGATGGGATACAAGCTAATCTTAAAAATTTGCTTTATTAGCCTTAGATAGACTTTGTAAAAAGTTTTATTTTGTTAAAAAAAATTATGTAAGTAAATAGAGGTTGGATAGAAGAAAATAAGTTTTTTGAAGTATTATCAGTAAAGTATGCTTACAAAAATGTTCAAATGATTTTTATTTTGTATTGGATTATAACATGATGTATAAGAATTTGTTTTAATATAACTACATGTTTTGTTATTGTCATTTTTTTATGCACTAAAATTTTATATCTCGATTAATTATTTAAATAATTTTATTACAGGAAGACTACTGTTTATGTTTTGTAAAAAAAATTTTACATTTCTTTAAGAATAAAGCACTTTTTGTCTTTGCAAAAAACTTTGTTTTAATGTTTTATATTTATGTAGCTAATTTAGTTAAAAATTGAACAATCCTGTGTTTGTAAGAATGCAGGAGTTTAATGATGAAAAGAGATCGAAATGTTTTGAGTCTCTTGGAAAATACAACAATGGTGGAATCAAAACAAATAATTTTAAGCATTTTGAAGAAAATTATAGCAAAAATGAAGAAAGATTGAAATATTTTAAACCTTTTGAAGAAAGTTACAACAGTAAAGAGGTAAACTTAAGTAAAGATGATATGACTTAAAACTAATGCTTACTAAGAATTCATTTACAGCTTATAAACTTTATTATTGCTTACTCATTTTTATTGCTTGTTTTAACATGAAAAACCTGAAAGTCTAGTATGTTGAATTTTTTTTTTGTGTTACAGAAGACTGTAAATTAATATTTTGATATAGTTTTTGATTGAATTATAAAGGTTTTTTGATATTTTGGATGTTCTTGAGGTTTCTATATTCAACTAAATGTCTTAGTCATAGGTAATTCTCTCTTTTTAAACTTAAGTAGTGCTAAAAATTTAAAGAATACAATGTTTTTACTATACAGAATTATTTTAAATGTTTTTATTATGTGTAACACATAAAGCAATAAAAATTAAGATTGTGTCTTTTTCTTATTTCTTACATCCTTTTTGACATTGTATAGCATATTAAAAAAACAAAACAACTTAACATTTTTGTTTTGCACATTATCATTTTTAAGAAAAAAAATTAACAGTAACAAATAAATTTTAAAACTCATTTTTTTACTTATATTTTACAGAGAGCATCACTGAATATCACTCATTGGAGCAAGTACTATGAAAAACAACTTTCAGATAAGGTTTGTTTCTTCAAATTAAAAGAGTTATAAATATTTTTATGATTTATTAGCTCTTTATTAGTACTTTACTGATAAATATTGTCTATAGAGGTACTAAAAGCATATTAATTTAAACTTAAATTTAAGTTTTTGTAAACAATTATAAAGTTGACTAATAACAAATTTAAACAGTTTAACTTATTCATGAAAAATTTATCGCTCATTCCTTTATAAAAGCTTTCAAATTAGTTTTTTTTTTACTCACCTTAAACTTTTTTATTTTATTTAAATTTATTTATGCAACATATTTAAAAAATTAAACACGCCTTACACAACTGTTGATATAACAATTCAGTCAACTTTCTCTTGAACTTTATATTTGTTTTATCTTAACACTTTAAAAGTAAAGACATTTAAATTTAAAAGATTTTAATTTACTATATATATTCGTATTAATAAAACAGATCAATAGCTCATTTGCAACAAGTAAAACTGGATCAGCTCAGCGGATGACGAAAGAAATCGTGACCAGTTTAAGAACATTTCCTGCTAACAACTATGAGACACAAGTATTAACTGTATTACATAGTACACTAAAACGAACGTTTTAAACCTTTATTTAATATTTATTAAATTTTTTTTAAGTATTCTTTATAGTTTGAGTTATATCAAGGTATACTATAGAATTTAAGTAGTTTTAAGTAATTATATATATGTTTTTTTAAATTTTAACAGCTTCATTGCTTGCTTGATCACATTGTTTCTGGAGGTTTAGACTTGAAAGACTGCAAGAAATTAGTTAAATATTTGTTTACTGCTTGCAATAACTGGGTCTATGAAGTTGTAAGTTTTTGAATCAATTCTTTTGTTTACAACATTTATTTTAAATTTTAACTTGTTAGTATTTTTCATTAAGTTAATAAACTTACCTTTTTTTAGCACATATAATAAATCTAATTGAAATTTACAGGTTTATTTTTTACTGAAATTTACTATTCTTGAAAGCGAAACCTTCAACTTTAATATGTTCAAAATATTTTTTTTAGATAAAAACCTGCCAGAGGCTTCCTTGGGAAAATGGTAAAACTAATGAGCTTGTTGTTCTCGGAATGGTTGCTAAATATTTGAATGAGTAAGTTAAGCTAGTAGTCAAACAAAATAAAAATCATTACAGTATACTTTTGACTTATTTATATAAAATTGAAGGAACTAATATTTTCTGTGTAGAAATATATAAAGTAAGGATTTTTTTCAAATGAGTTATTAATAGTGTATTAAATAGATTAACTGATTTTAATTTATTTTAAATATGTTACATTTTATGTCAATATCAATGTTATTGATAATTTGAAATTTTGAAACAGATTAAAACATAGCTCTTAGAATTTTTTATTAATAAAGAATTTTTTATCTCGTTGTTGTTTACAAACGCGTGTAGTACGAACCTATATTTAAAACCTTTAAATTTATCTTTTTAGTAATATTTTTAAATTTTAGTTCTGAGAATCAAGAAGAACACGAAGCAAAGAACAAAAAAATATCGTTAGAAGAAAACACTTTGGTTGTTCAAAATCTGAAAGCTCAGGAGTGTGCCGCTTACAATACATCCCAGTGTGATGTAAGTTGTACTTAAAATATTTTATAGTATAATTTTTTTAGTTTCGTTGAATCACGATTAAACTTTGTTTGCGGAAACTTATTGACGCTTTTTTCAGCAGTAATGATAATTTATATGTATAGTTTTTATAAACTAATATTCTTTCGGATGTCTGTATTTTTTAGCAGTTTGAGGTTTAAAACTAATAAAATAAATTTGCCACCGTATTAAGTTTGACTTAAAGGATTAAATTCAATTAAAAAAATAGAATCGCTTTGAAGTAAAACCTGGTTTTTACTTTGACAATTGGAAAGATTGGGTTGAAGAAAGAATAAAACACGAATTAGACAATGGGTTAAAAGATATCATGAATCATTTAGATAATGATACCCTAGTTGTCATCAACATTGTTAAAAAGTTTGTTTTGTTATTTTAAAATTAATCTTTTTAGTCTATATTAGTTTTTGTTAGTTATGTTTTTTATAATTTTTTTATATGTTTATGATAATTCTTTGAAATCAGAAAGGATTAACAGGTTAATGTTTTTGAACAGAATTGTTAGAATTTACATTTTATCTAGTTTAATGTTCTCTACTTGTAAGGGTACTATGTGTTAAATTTGAAATATTTTCGAGTCTCTTTTTATTGATGAATTTTGAAAAAAACTAAAAACTCTGTTTAAACTTTAAATGATTGTTTCTTATAAAATTTAACAGAATGGGGCAGAACAAAGCAAAGAAAACAGTTTTCAACCATCAAGATGAATTTATCACTAAATCTAAAGCACAAGTATGAATAAAATATATTTAATAGTTTCACCTCGCTATACTTTCATTTACTAATAATTTCAGATTTTTAAAATTTATTTTCTTAGATTGAAAACTGCGCACCACGAGTTGTTGTTATGGATTTAAGTGAGGATGACGATGTTGAATGCAAGGAAGAAAACTCTGCTCTCAGGAATGCTTACAATCTTATGATGTTAGTATATTTTAATTTTTTGAAGTATTTTTCGTTAGAAAGTATATGAGAATGTGCAATCATGCAAAAAATATCAGGGTTACCATTTTACCTGGAAAAACCTGGAATGTTATCAATTTTCTCCTGTTCAGTAGTAAAATTTCAGTTTGACTCAAAATATCTATCATATAAATAAAAAAATCAGGTCATCATAAAAATTTTTTTTAAGTAAAAACTTATTTTTAGTAGCTTTACAGTATCTTTATTTAACACAATTTCTTACTTTAAACTTAACTTTTAACTAAAAATAGGCCCCAAAATTTGTACTTTTAAAAACCTGGAAGAAATTTGGAAAACTGGAAAATTTTTTGAAATAACGAGTGGCAACCCTAAAATATGTAATATCTACCAATTAGTTTGTTTATGTTGCTTTTGAAATACACTTATTTTTCTTTAGTTACTTACTAAATAATAAAATGTTTTGAAGTTGTAGAATTAAACTTTTTACCTCTCAGAAATGCTAAAAATTGTATACTGTTATTTTGATTAAAATAAACAACAAACTAACGAAAAATATTTGTTTTTATGTTTATCAGGTTTTAAGGAAGAGTTAAAAAACAATTTGAAAACTTTAAATTAAAATAAAGGGTTTCAAATTAACTTCAAACTTAGTTTTTTAATAGTTATTGTTTAAAGTTATGCACATTTTAGTTCAAATAGAAAATTCAAATTTTTGAATACTCTTGACTAAACTATAAACCAGGATTTTCAAAACTTTTTTTCATAAGACTCTCTTTAAAGAAAAAAAAAACTCTGCCCCCTACCGACATGAATCCCCAAAAAAATTCCTTAAATAGACCTAGAACCTTTTTTTGGTCCTCACCATCAAATTATATAGTCAAGTTTTTAATTATGGCCCCAAGGCATTCCCTTTTACAGTCAATTATCCCCTAAACTTTTAAAATTTTCCAATAAAATAAAGTAAAAAGATCCAAAATAGCGCTTAAATAACTTAAAACTTTTTTTTTTGTTCTCCACCATTAAATCCAAAATATATAAGTTTATGGCATCTTTGCGATTATAACCCCCTAAATTAATGTATAAGATTTTAAGGAGGCAATTTGGCTCATTTTTGGAAACCCTGTTTTAGACCATTTAATTAAGGATTTAGCCTATGTTTTAAATGTATGTCGTTAAACAACTTTTGCGTGATAAAAGTTATACTTATTTTTTTGTACTACTGAACAATAACTACCAACTTATTAATAAAGCAGACTTTTGATAATTATAAACTTCGTATTTCACAGAGAGAAAGAAAGTAAAAATTTCTTCAAATATAATGACGGCGAAAGTGATGATGAAAATGTCTATGAAAAATTTGCTCATGTAAGCGTTACTTTGTATGGAGTTTTAAGTTAAAATTAAACTTATAATACAATGAAGCTTCAAATTATACTTCATTATACTTCAAAATAGCATTTTTAGAAATCAATGATTTGAAAAATGCTGTTTTAATTGGACTATCAGCATGACACAACTTAAACGTCAAAAGTTGTTATTGAAACAAACAGTTTGAAACAATTCAAATATAAACTGACTTATCAAACAGGGGGAACAGTCGTGGAGAGATTTCAAAATGAAAAGGTTGTCAGGATTAATCAGAAAGGCTGTTAAAAGTGGAACTATGAAAGGGTATAAAGGACTTAGAAATCTTGTTAACAGGTGAGATGAAAAATCTTATTATTTATAAAATCTTTTTTTACAAAGTTTTGCAGAGATTACTATTTATATTTGTTTAATGTTCAAATAACCAATACGGTGTGAAAATAAAAGTACAAAATAAAAATTAACATAAATTATAATTGTTAATAAATTATTTGCGAAGAGTTTTCAAAGCTTGTCATGTATTGCTAACTCGACATTTAATTCTTATACAGACATAGTAACAACATGGCAAGACAAGCAGTTAATACAGCTGTGGACTTTCAAGAGCTCCCTACTCAAAAAATTCAATTAATAAGTTACAAAGTAAATTGGGTTTTTATAACCTTACATTTTTAATGTTTTGATATCAAGTGAATAGTTTAATTTTCACTTACTTTCAAACAACAAATTAAGACAAAACAATATGTGTTTTTGATAGTTTTTGGCGTCTAAAATAGTTAAAGAGTAAATTTTTCAAGAAAACTTTCCTTAAAGTTCTAATAAATATTAATGCTGTCTATTTAACAAAACTCTATTAAAAAAGAATTAATTTAACTTAAAATAAGGCATTTATTTCAAACGATATAAATTTTCAAATCTCTATTTAAATACATTTAGTTAACAATGTTTTAAAATTAAAAGATTTTACAAGTTTTCAAAACTTAAACAAGTTTTTAAACAGAAAACAGATAATGATTTTGTTACACAAAAACACAAACATACCGAATTCGCTTTAAAAGATTATTTCAAAAGAATCTTCAAGATCCATGATAAACCATCGGAAGTCAAACAGGCGTTTGATAGTTGCCATAAGGACTTGAAAGAGTTTTTGAAAAAGTTTGTTGTTTTACACAAAACTACACTAAGTATAGAGAAAAAATGATTCATACACTTGATTAACGTAAATAAAATATTCTTTGTATTTCTTATTAAAAAGAGATTTTAAATTAAGTGGATATACAGAAAAAAAACTAATAAAAAAATATCCAAGTTAATCAAAAATTATTACTTGATATCTTTTTATAATAAAAGATTACTACAATAAAAAAATTAATTGAAAAATTATTAATTAATCAAATAATACCTTAAGTAAGTTAACAATAACAATGTATTTAGTTCAAAATGAAAACAGTTTTTAGTTTAATTTATGAACAGATTTGAACATTTAAAGGTTTTAACATGTATAAGTAAAAATATAAGAAACATTTAAACATTTTCAACAGTGAAATCAAAGGTTTGATGAAAGAAGCGCTGAAAGAATTGAAAGGAGAAAATGAAGAGCAAATTGGGAAGAATGTGAAGAAGTATGATTCTTCATCAGATAATGACAGCTTTAATGAGAGTGATGAAGAAGAAGTTTACCAAGCGAAAAAGAATAAAGAATTTGGTGGAACTTCTTCGAAGATGGTAAGTATTTAGTTTGTAGGTGTTTTTTATTTAGAAAAGTAATTAAGTAGTTTCTTTTCACTTGAACAAAGTACTATATTAATTTTAGTTTAAAAAAAACAAGGAGGACTACATACTTAAAATTTTAAATGAAATTCTTATAAATAAAATATTTTTTAAATAGTCTTTATAAATAACGAAGTCATAATCAATTTAGCAGTCTTAATAACTTTGTTTTTGATTTATAACTTTTATTTATAGCACAACAAATACGATTATGATAAAGAACGGCAAAGAATAAAAATACAAATGCTTCATGAAAAGAGAATTGAAATGGCTAAAGAGTATTCAATGTTAGCTGATTATTTACAAATAAAGAAATAATTTTAAATAGTATAAAAATTACATAAATGCTTCGTTAAAAATGAACTAAAACAAAAGTATAAGATTGCAATTAATTAGAACTAAGCACAATATTTGATTTAGTATAACGAAAAATTTTATTAGGAAGAATATAAAATTTAAAAGTTAATTAGTTTATAAAACTGAAAAAAAATCTTATACAATATGTAAATGTTGAGTTATGTCTCGACAATCTGATTTAATTTTATAACAAATTTGTCATTATTTTTTTCTTTACAGATTTAAGCAATAAGTATTTTTTCTTAAATATTTTTTCTTAAATATTTTTTGTTAGGTTTATGTTTAACTATTCTAAAAAAATGTAAGTACAACAAGTTTAACTATCAGTTGAGGAAATGATAAGTATAGGTATAATTACACTGTTTTATAATTTTTATGTACAATTGTAAAATTGTATTTAATTTAGAGTTGGTAAACTTTTTATTTCATTAAAAACAACACTGTTTACTGTTTGAGCTAAGATGTATTTTTTATTCCGAATAAAATATATGTGATAAGACATCTTAATTTGCAACTTTGTTATATTAACAATAATACCTGACAGAAAACATTTGTTTATAGTTATCTTGTATTACATGTAAATATAATTTTGCCTTTAAAGATGGTCGGAACAATTTCAAAGGAAACTTAAGAGCTTGAAAGAACAGCATGACTATGGATTATTAGAAAAGGAATACAACGAGTAAGTTGTAAATTGTTTTACTTATAATACATATGAAGGTTATAGTCAAACTTTGTTAAAAATTTATCTGCTGTTGAAACAAATAGTTTCCAAATAAATTATTTGATATTCCTTACATCTATCTACAAAACACTTAGCTAATAAAAATTCGACAAGAAATTTAATAAAAATTTAGATTTACATAATTACATAACTTTTTAAAAAGTAATCTAGTAAGTTATAGTTGGTTATTTACGATGTGTATACAAAATAAAATAAAACCCAGTTTTAAAAATATACATGCACGTAAATAGTATATATTTTTTTAACATTTTACCAAATTATATTCTATTTTAACGTTAAAGATGTTGATAAAATGAGTGGATACAATTTCAGATTGAAAAACAAAGAAATGAAAAGGTTTGAGAAATACAAGACTGCGTTTCTCAAAGACTTTTCAAAGCTGGATAACAAAATCCATAAGAATGAAGTAGAATTTGAAAAGTTTGACAAAAAAGATGTCATGGCTCCGTATTGCGAAAACAAAAGCTTTTATTCTGAGACGGTTAGTATTATAGACTAGTTTTTGAGCCATTACACTTAGATTCCTTTTGTATATTAGGCTCATTTGTTAAAATTAATTATCTACATTCTAATTATTTCAAATTAAAAAGAAAGGGTCAAATACAATTACTTTAGATCTTAATTTTTTTTACTATCATTAGTGTTTTTTTTACGTTAAATTTTACTAAATCTAATTAGGATTCTGATAGTTGTGATGATGATGAAGTCCATCTTCTTAAAAAAAGCAAAGAGTTTGGTAAAAACTATTCTATGATGGTAAGTATTGATTTTATTTATGTCATTGCAGGTACTTCTGAGCAACGACTTAAAACGTCACAACTACGATGTACAATATCATTTTTTCAACGCAATAAAATCGATAATATAAGTTAATATAGGGCTAAATGCAAACTTTCATATAATTTAAAATTTACAAATTACATTACTAGACGACCTGCGGGTTTTAGGCTTAAAATCATTTTACATCTTTATTAAAAATATACCCAGCTACCACAAACAGTGTCTTTTTTTTCTGAATCAAAATAAATTTTGTGCACATTGTTATCTTGTTTTAATTTTTGTGTTTTATGTTACCAGACCGACGAGCTTAGTTTTTATGATCACGATGAGAAGAGTGAAGACTTGTTGAATGAACTATCAGTGAAGAAGAATCGACTCATCGAAAAGAAGCAAGAGATTGAGCAGGACATAAAGAAGCTACAGAACAATTCTGAAAAGTTAGTTGTATAACTAAAAGACTAAGATGAGTTACAAAAATAAATTGAAAAAATATCAATTAAAAATATATGAACACTGATCGATATTTATAAGCACAAATAATAAATAAAGTACAATAATAACTGAAAATCAATAAAAATGAAGATAAATAAATCAAAATATTCAGACTCGCCAAGGACAGTCGTAGAAGACTCGTTGAGTTGAAAATTAAATTGTTGACTTCTCGAATAACAGAACATGATTACAAAGCGTAAGTGTATATTTTAAAGCATAATAAAGTTGAAAATAAAATCATAAATTCAAGTTTGATGCCTAACTTGTGCATGATCATCTACAGTAAGTAAAGCTTTAAAAATATTTATAATATTTGATAATCATAAAAAAGTATTTTATACTTAGATTTTAGACATAAAACAGTGACTCTAAATATTGAAACATAAGTATTTCATCCTAAATAAATTATTTCTCAGTCTAGCATACGGGGAAAAAGACGATTTTTTAATCTTCAAACTGGAGAATTCAGAAAGGACGTTGGAGTTGTACAAGCAACTGGAAAAGGTGCAAAATGAGTTGGAGGAGTTAGAAAGTGGATTGGTTCGTCGGGTTGGGAAAACCAAAGAGTATGGATGGTTTGGTTCTAAAAAGGCAAGTAATCCTACTGTACTTATTTTTAACAGTACGCTATTACTTTCGCATTATCTACTCTACTATAACATGACATTTAGTTGTAAGTTTTTTATTAAAAATAAAAGATGGTGATCAAAGCAAAATTATTTATTTTTTTTTTTACAAACATTATACTTGAATACATATATATTTAAAACTGGAAAGTTAGCAAAAATTAATCTAACAATTTATACTAATGTTGAATTTTATCCAAACTAAATCTAGTAGTAAAATTTTTTCAAAATTTATTATATTTACTAGGTCAAAGAAGAGGATAAAACAGATTATTCTGCTGTGATACAAGATCTTTTGAAAAAGGAAAAAAAGCTCAAGGAAAAAAAGCGAGCGTTGCAAGAAAACTCTAAAAAGTCAGTTTGTTTATAAAATTTAAGTAAAATGTTAGAAAATGTTGCTATAGTAATGAAAAATAGTACTACACTTTGAACACATAAGTAAATATTACAATGTAATTAAAACACATAAGTGAAAATAGTTATGTATAAAAAAATATATATAATTAGACTAGGCGAGTATTATCGAAAGAACTTTGGAGCTTCGCAATCAAAAGATGGAAGTTACAATGAGTAAGTGAAAGCTTTTAAATAAACACAAATAATATAAAAAAATATATTACGCGTCTACAGTTGATAGATTCACTCTAAAATTTTATAATGATTAACATATTTATGTTTAAACACTTAATATCTTTAATTAAATGTGAACGTTTTGATGTAAATTTTTTTTGGTTAAATTATTTTAAACGGAGTTTAAACGGAACTCGCAAAGTTCCTGTGGCCAGTAAAATACGTACTGTACAGTTCTAAACGTTTCCAGTTTGACGGACGAGGAAATTGAAAAGTTTGTGAAAAACGGAGAAAAACAGTTCAGAAAGAACGCTTATTTGAACAACAAGTTGAGGAGGGTACAAGACAAGTTGAATGAGGTTTATAAGAAGTCGGTTACTAAAGTTAAGAAGAAAGAGGAACATGGAGGGAAAAGCTCTAAGATTGTTGGTTTTAGAAAAAGAAACTGTGAAAACGTTTTTAAGAGTTTAACTATGCCTAGAAGCCTTGACTGTACAACGGCACTAGTTTTGTTTTTAAATACAATAAAAATTACAATTTGGTTTACGCATAATGATGATTACAAAAATTAAACTTAATTGGAGACTAATGAAAAGAGTGTTTGTAAAAAATTAACTAAGTAGTATTATTTTAAAAACACTAACTAATAATTTTTGCAATACAATTTTTTTAAGAGTGGTTAAAATGATTTTTAAAATTCAATTAAGTATGATAAGGAGTACTATGTAACAATAAATTCGATAAAGTAATTAGTGCTATACTTATGTTAGTTAATATAAAGAAATGATGGAGATATTTAACATAGTTGGTATCAAACTATTAACAGCAAGTACAAATTATTTACTAGTTATGTAATGCTTACTAAGAAATAGTGGTTTTTATAGTTTAAACATTGTTTACAAAGTTCTTTAAAAAAATTCAGATACCTTTTGAAGATCAAGAACATTTGCAAGAATTAATTGATCAATACCATCAGTTGAAATCGAAGGAAGAAAAGTTTGTTTCTTTTTAATAGTAGAATGCAATATCTAGTTAAAATTACACAAAAATTAAAAGTGACTAAACACATAAAAATTTGAAAAGTAAAAAATGTAACATTTTTACTTGTGTTTCAATCAAACTAGACTTTCTTTTACAATAAAACAACAAATTACAGCTGTCAAACTGGATATCTTCAGAAATTGGAGGCATCAATCGGTAATAATTTGGGGTGAGATAAATTATTTTATTATAAACTAGTTATTTATAATAAAAAAAGTTGTACATTAAAAATAATAAAGCTATGAAATTTTATACTATACAAGCATGTATTTTATCGTCGTTTTACAACAGTAAAAACTTAAAAGATTTTTTATAAAAATTTAGTAGAAGTTTAATTAAAAATACACTATTTAGAACTTTATAGAAGCTATTTTTAAAGATGCGTTTTATTTTTATACAGCTTTTGTTTAATAAATATATATAGATTTAATTTTTAGTTAAAACTGTCACTAATACTTGAAAATATAGTTTCTACAGTTGTATTTAGTTTCAATTTATGTTTAAAAAAATAATTTGGCGTAAAAGTATCCAAACTTTTTAAATAATTTTCAAATAAGTATTTAACTTGTATATTAAATGATGTCTAACTGTATTTTATAACCGTATATTCTTACAATTAACTTATTTTGAAAAAATTAACTGACACTTTTTATTTTATTTCAGTTCGTACTATAAAGATTTGGAAAAGTAGACGGAGTTTAAACGTGAAAAACCGAAATTCATAAAGATAGTCAACGACAAAACAAAATTTTAGATTTTATTGTAGTACATTTACAAAAGTTATTCTAGTTTTAGTTGAATACAAAACCGTCTTTTTAACTTTAATAAACTTTCCTTATATTACTTGTTGTCTGTTTTTACCTAATTAATGCTTTTTCATCATGCTTACCTTTGAAAAGGAGTCGTTTCATATATTTTTGAATGTAATTTGTCTAACTTTTACGAGCATATGAAAGTTAACACTTAAGTTTTCAAAACCGAACTTTATCCATTTAACCAATTACAAAACTAAAAATGCGGTATATTTAAATCCTAAGTAAACATTTTATATTAATTTTATTTAAAATTAAATTGTATTCAAGGACAATGTTACCAAATGCAAATGCTTAGATATTTCTAACATGAAATCTACAAGTTTTCTTCAATTACTAAAATTTTTCAATAAAAAAAAAATTGTTACACAATTGGCTTACAGAAGTTTTAAAACGTTTTTTGTGACTATGTTTTGATCATGCCTGGAACCGAGTTGATGTTATTATTGCACGTAGAAGGTATTAATTTGTTTCTTAGATTAGAATAAAATTATACTTTCAAAAAGCTTAAAAAAAATGTTTTTTTCACTTTTGCATCTGTAAAATTTGTTGACAATTATATCATTATTAAACTCTTGTTAGTTTATGAAACATGTTACAAAAATTTAAGATTATTGTTTATGGACTCTGACAGGCAATTGTTTAACATGACCTATTTATTTATGCTTTATTTTAAAAGAAATAAATTGTATTATTACTTATATAAGTGAGTTTAGTTGGTCAATAGTCGACATTTGGCGTGCACTAATTTCTTAAAGAAAAAATTTCGAAAATAGAAATATTCGAAGGCTGCACTTGTAGTAAATATTTGTTTCTTTTAAAGTATACAGTATAAGTTTGAAATCTTCCTTATTCTAACTTAAACTCTTTTTCTTACTTATAATTTCTTACCCATAAATATCTTTCTTTAAAACTTTCTTAAAACACCAAACTCTACTTTCTTTGGATCACAGTTTAACTTCGCATGCCGTTCTAAATTTGTAGTAAAAAATACTTGTCCCTAGTTTGCCGACCCCTAAGTAAGAAAACTAACTATTGAACGACTAAACAATGCTCAAATAGTAAGATTCAAGAACCTAGTAATCAAAAATCTTTTCAGTTTTTGAGTAGAGTTAAATGCCTTGTTCAGGACTTGTCAGTACATAAACTAAATTTCATAAACTTTTAGTAGTATTTACTGTGTAAATTTTCCAAAAAATAATTTTTCTTAAGTTTTATTTAGTAATAATATTAAAGCAACCTCTAAAGATATATATAAGTATATATTAATATTTATCTTTATTTCGTTCTGAGGATATGCGCAAAGCATTGAACCTAAGTAAACGATTCGAAGTTTAGTTGTTTTTTATATTGTAAATAGTTATAAGTGTATATATTTAATGTTAAGCGTTATATCAAAGTAAGCATATCTAAAAAACATTTTGATGAGGAAATTAGTTATGAGTTAAAATTAAAACTAAAGTTTTTTGTCAGTATACGTATTTTTAATAAAGTAGACTAAGCTAAAACATAGAAATTGTTGAAACAATTCATTACATTTTAAATTTAGAACTGTTTTCTGTTCTTAGTAAAGATTTGATTTCAAACAAAAAAAAATAATTAATAATTTTGAGAAAAAAAATTGAAAAGAAGCTGAGAAATTCACTAATGATAATATAAACGCAGAAATATAAGAAACAAGTGATATTTATTTTAAATAACTTTTGATAATTTCATCATAATATTTTTGAAGAAATACTTAATGTAAATATAGTAAGAGATTCAACAGAGGAATATTTAATAAATTACAATAAATGTCTATCACGGAAATTTTTAATTACCTTAGAAAAGTGTTTAACTTTTCGATTAGCTCTTTAATTTGAAATAGTTTATATTTGTTTCAAATAAAATAAAGCAAAACCTAGTTAAAGATATAATTGTTCAACATGAAAAATTAAGTTGATGTATACTTAATTTTGGTTTAATATGTATCTAAATAAACTATAGAAAATGTTTTATAGTTTTTTTTTATACTCATAAACACTTTTTTAAACAAAAGCAACATTGAGTTATACAACAATTATTGGAGAATAGTAATTTTTTTGTATGTAAGCTTATAGCTTTAAAAAAAAAGAACTATAAATAATGATAAAATTTCTACATATAGTTTAATTTATGCAATCTGTGAGAAATTAAACCAAACTGGTTACTTAAAAAACAAAAACTTTAAGTTTTGTTTAGTGAAAGATTAAAAAGTAAAGAGATATTGTAACATGAGAAAATTTTAGCAAGGTATTAAAAAATGTTGCATCAGTAAGTTTACAGTTGAGAAAGCATAGAAATCAAGGTAAAAAATTCTTACTAAGAAGGAAATGTACTTAGTATATGAGTTTTACTTTTGTGTCGACATTTTCTGTAATGTAATCTTTGTTAATTAGCAAGTTTAGACTATTATGAAATTGTATAACAGTAAAACGTTTAAAATATTAATCTGAAGGTAGTTTAATTTTATCTTAATTGTTTAATATTTATATTTTTATAGTTCTTAATTGTGAAGTTTTGTAGTTTTTAACAGTTAAGTTGTGTTGAGGAATTCTTTAATAGATTAGTACAGTAATTTATTTAGTTTTAATATAAAAATAAAAAGCCAATCATTCACTTCAAAAAAAAAAACATGCTTAGCATGACTATATTTTTTTTAATAAACAAAGATAAATTCTTATGTAGTGCCAGCATAAAATATAATATATATGTAAAATCTACTAATTAAAAAATTTTCAAAAAACAGAATCCCGCAATTTTTTAACTTTGTTTTATTTTTCTTGATAGTTTTAAAATGTTATTGTTGTGTTTTCAGAAAGAGTGATCTTTGTATTTAAACTCATTAAGATTTATTCCTTTTTTAAAGACTGAACACTTTTCAGAATACTATTTTTATTTTGATTAATATATGTTTTAACACCTCTATTTAATCTTGTATTTTTTAAAGGTTTTTATTTCATTATAAAAATAAAATGTTATTGTTATAAATACTTATATTGCTTGTAGTATAAACATTGCCTTAATTTTTTTTTTGTTTAAGAAAATTAACTTGTAACAAGGATTCAGTTTTCAAAGATTACATAGTATTATAAATAGCAATAGATGTTTTGTCTTTATATAAATTTATGATTTTAGCTTTGTAGCTTATAAACATCGTGAATAAACTAATCAGTGTTAGACATTT
>NW_028140065.1:0-35801 GCF_965202585.1 Thalia democratica | reverse complement strand
CAACCCAACAACTAAAAACGTGCTTAGATTTTAGAAATTTAAAGTTTTCAAACGTTTGTAAGCGATCAAAATTAATTAAAATTAATATATAACAAGAAAATTGAGATATAAAACATTTTGTTCTACAACTTAGTTAAAAATTTTACCATAAAAAGACTTTTTTATCTTCAGTTATGGCGACTATTGTTATAGTTAACTTTTGTAAAATTGTATTTAAGTTTTATGTTATTGACCGAAAGGTTTTATATTTTTAAACAAACGTTAATACCAGACATGTTAAAAAGCTCTGCTTTGTTTACTCAAGCGTGAAATTACTAACTTAAAACAAACCAAAAATAAAACACTTCATTGCTGAATTACCATAGTAACTTTTAGCATTTTTAACATCTCTGGTTAATACTTTAGTAATGCTATTTAAAATATTAATACATAAAAGTATCTTGGCTCTCTTTACTTTTCAAGCTTGCTTGTTCTACAAATTTGTATTGCAGTGCAGAGTATTAACCCTCTCATATACTAATGGATCTATTCCATTACCTTGTATGTAATAAAAGTCCAGGACAAGACATTTAAGGTATCCGACTAGTGTGAAACTTGATAACCGAAAGGTTTTTTTCGTGCACTAGGTCCTCGGACCAAAAAATTTAATTGATTTTTTTCATCGTTTAAAAAAGTCATTGGTGACTACTTTTTATTTTCTATTGATTATCTTTTGCAAAGTATTTTGTCTTAAAAAAGTCTCTTTAGTGCTAATTTTATTTAAAACTAAATTTTATTTACATGCAACTTTCTCTTGAGTACCATTTTTTTTCAGGTATTTAGTAAAGAAAGTTTGTTATGAAGACTGAACATGTAGTTGATAAATTTCAGCTTCAGGTTCAATATGGCTTATAATAGATATTCATACAATTGCTAAATACTGCAAATTTAATGTTTCTTTTTCATTAATTTACCCAACTGTTCTCATTATTGTATGCTACATTAAAGTCACTTTGTAGTACACTCTATGTTGTATAATGATTGGTTGTGATTTTTTTGTAAACTGTTTGATAAACAGTAGCAAAATGACAGTTTATTTTATAAGACAATATGTGTTTCACTTATTTTTAACTTAAGGTCATTTGTTTCACTAATTTTAGTTAAATAAAATTTTATCTAATTTAATGATTTGAATTGTTTTATTTAAGTAATTACTTTTATTGTTTAAATTTAAAGCAATAAATACTTATGATTAATAAAGTATTTTCAGTTTGTTTAAGGGGAGAGGGGGTGTAAAACTCTTTTTTCACAATTTGATCTTATTTTATTTGGTTTTTACTAAACTACAAGTTGCATTTTAAAGATTTAAAAATTCACAGTAATTTTTGAGATATAGCCTGTCAAAGTTGGAGGCAAAAATAGGTTTCTTATGGGAGGTGGAAGCTAAGATGTCACATATGGAAGACCAAAGTCTTTTCAGCCTTAAAACTTCCAGCCTCAAAAATGAAAAATTTTGCAACTTTTTTGAATGATTTTATTCACATACTCAAATCCTTGACAACCAACTTTTTTACATGATTTTAAGTGCTGACAATTATCAAGGCTCATTGTTCACAAGTAAAGTGTGCTTTTAAGTGAGCCTTCTTTATAAAAAAACAAAGGCAACAATTTTTACCGATTGCTAATAAGTTACCAAAAAAAATTAATATTAATCAAAAAAAAACAAAGGCAACAGTTTTTACCGATTGCTAATAAGTTACCAAAAAAAATAATATTAATCAAAAAAACAAAGGCAACAATTTTTACCGATTGCTAATAAGTTAATATTAATCAATTTTTTATTATTGTAATAAATTATTACCAAATTATTACTTTTTAAATAGTAAGCACTTTATTTTTAAGCTGTAGAATAGTTTACGAATTATTTATATTATATCTTATAAAAATATATTTAACCGATATACAGCATAAACATTTCAATTTAAAAACTGTATAAACAATGAACTTCACCGCACGATCAACAACAACAGCATCCGAGACAATCTTACGACCGGTTTCGTTCTAATTAGGACTCATCAGGTAGGAATAGTCGCGAGAAACCGCTGTTGTGATCTTACCAAGCGGGCTTTAGTAAAAAGAACTGAAGCGACCGTTTGTGGGTAAAGTCCGAAAAATTGACGCAGGCAAATCTTCACAGCCCAACGTCTTAGACATTGTCAGCTTAATGTGAGATTTTACTCTCCACGCTCGTTTTATCAGTTTTAGCCAATATTTATTTCGGCCATCGTCAACAAGTTGAGATGTTTTATGCCGTCGAAAATATACAATAAACTTCACTGCACGATCAATAACAACAAATAACTTAAAAACTGATTAGGGCAGTTGCTTGCAGACGACTGCGTTAAATGGAATTCTACTATACACAAAAGACTTAAAGATAGAGAAAAAATATATACTATATATAACTGGTTTTACTGCAGTTTTTTGTTTTATATCTTTATTATTGTTTTACCACTCTACGCACAATACGCATTGCTGAATTCGGCTGATAGCAGGTTTATTATATTTACTCCTATTGCTGAACTATACAAACACTAATTGCAAATATATGTTTTTAATGTTAATAAAAGCAAGGAAAGTTTTACTAAAGTTGTTGTTTAAATCTTATGATTATGATTATGAATATAAAGATTATGGCCTTAAAATATACTGTTTGCATTTTTTTGATAATGCAGGAGTACTTTTAAAGCGAATATTGTCAATTTACAGCAAGTATTTTAGTTAGTGTTAAGTATTTTGTTATAAGTTAAGAATACAAATACAAGTAGTGGTT
Organism: Thalia democratica; assembly: GCF_965202585.1. Classification (NCBI taxonomy): domain Eukaryota; kingdom Metazoa; phylum Chordata; class Thaliacea; order Salpida; family Salpidae; genus Thalia; species Thalia democratica. Next base: position 32,989 of record NW_028140065.1, on the reverse strand, counting down.
AAAACTTTTATTTAGCATTTTATTTTTGCAAATAAATAAACACTAAAGTAAATTTAAAGCAAAGGATCTTTAGCAAACGATTAATAATGTAAAAGCAGTAGACAAAAATAAAATTTAAAAGTAACTTGTCATTAATTTTAACTTTAAATAGTAGCAACGAAACAACGAAATTCATAAACTGAAACAATCATAAATTTTGACACATTAAGCAGCTATAATTAAACCCTTTTGCTAGTTTGGTTTTTAGTCCGGCACATTTCAAGTGGAACCACCGTCGGCACTTCCCAATTCCGCACTGAATCTTTAAAAAAATTGTTTACGTATTTTATAAATAAAAACTTTATTTAAATCTTTAGTGATTGTTATTTGTAACCTTAAGTTGAACTCACCCACAAAAACTTTTTGTTTTTTTTTTGTTTCCAAGTCTTCATTACCGCAACCAAAGCAATAGTCTAGGTCTGGACCGACATTTGGCGGACCTGAATAACAAAGATTATATATGTTATAAAACTTTTATTTTAGAAAAGACTAATTTACCTTTAGTATGTATACTAACCTCCAATTAACAATACTTCATCTGCAATAAGTTTTCTTTTACTTAGTAGCTGTTCATCCCCTTCTAACTTTAAACTACTAATCTCATTATTCAAATTTTGAATAAGTTTTTCTGCAAACTAAATTTTTTTTTTCAAATACTGTTTAATTTTTTTAGTTACTAAATTAAATCGCAACTTACATCGAACAAAACTAAATACTCATTATTTCTTTGGCTTTGTTTGAGGAAATTATGACTAATTGGTTGAAATTTTAATTTAACAGAACATGTTAGCTCTTCAACACGTTCTTCTAGTTGTTCATTATAATTTTCTTTGTAAAAAGGATTGAGATACATCCAGACATTTTTGATCTTGTTTACAAACTGTAAAAAAGAATATATTGTAAAAAATATAATTTTAAAAAACATACTAACTCACTATTAATTTAGGTTGCTGAGCTTCTATGAAAAAAATACAAAATTTTCCTTCTACAAGGCTTTCAGCAGTTCTTTGATCTAAGTTCATTAATGCTGAACCTGACATTACGTCAAAATCGTTGTAACAGCAAACACTTTCCGCTAAAAAATCATATCATAATTTGATTTATATAAAAAAAAACTTTATACATCTAGGCATAATGCTTACTTAGTACATTGTCAAAACTTATACTCTAAATATTAACTAACATGGAAAGCACTTGTATCCTAACAGAAACTTAATAACTTCTAAATTAGCTTTATTTCCAGGCTTTAAAGTTTTGAAGTCTTCCTGGGCTAAACAAGTTTTAGAAACAAACTAAGTTTGTTTTAAGTTTGCTTATTTTAGACAAAATAAAAAAACCTACCTGCTTTCTAAAAGGAGACCCAAAAATTCTAAACTTGTATGTACTTGGTCGTTTAATTCTGTAAAATAAAATAAATATAAACTAAGGTAAATCAAAAATTAAATGCAAAAACTACCTTCGCTAAGCATAACGACACACATGTGTCTAAAAATGTTTTTTATTGTCCCATAGTTTGAACAGTTCATTAACCTACTGCAACTTGCCATAATGAGTTTTTTTAATTCTTTACCAATTTTTCGTTCTTTATCATCTTTTTTACGACCACAAAAACGTTTAAAAGAGTTCATATTATGGCAACTACAAATATGTATGAGCCAATTAATTTTTTCTTTAAATGTATCATTTCTTACAGATTCATCTGAAATTTTTATTTGTATGAAAAAAATAATAATTCTAATATTGTATATAAACAAACCTTGGCAGTTTAGCACTGTATAGGCGTCATCTATGTATCTAACTAATGTTATTCCATTAAAAGCAGAACACAAACCAGCCAAAGTTGCTAAGCTGTAGTCAGCTTCAACACGGGAAATTTTCGCTTTGACTATAATATTGTTTATATAAATTTAAACGTGCATTAACGAAAATATAACAAAAAAACTTACAATTGGAAACTTTCAGTAAATCATCATTCAGCATGTTCAGCCAAAAGCGATAAGTAGAAGTGTTTAACCTTGCGCTCATCATGTCCGAAAGAACAAGTGGCGGATGATTTTCAGATTTCTGCTTTGTGTTTTTGCTCGTACGTTGATCAAATCCTACTCAATTTTAGTAAGATTTTTATTTTGTAAATGCTTAGTTTAGTGATGGAAAAAATAATATTTTTCGGCTTTCATAATTAATAAAAGTAAATGTTCTGATAACTACAAAGCATAAACTATCGTTTAAGACCTTTTTTGTTTAAATTGGTTGAGAATTGTGAACGTGATTGATTTTTGAAAAAACCATGTCCGCTTTTATAAGGAAAAACTAGTAAAAAAATGCTTAATTTTGTGATGGAAAAAATAATATTTTTCGGCTTTCATAATTAATAAAAGTAAATGTTCTGATAACTACAAAGCATAAACTATCGTTTAAGACCTTTTTTGTTTAAATTGGTTGAGAATTGTGAACGTGATTGATTTTTGAAAAAACCATGTCCGCTTTTATAAGGAAAAATTAGTAAAAAAATGCTTAATTTTGTGATGGAAAAAATAATATTTTTCGGCTTTCATAATTAATAAAAGTAAATGTTCTGATAACTACAAAGCATAAACTATCGTTTAAGAACTTTTTTCTTTAAATTGGTTGAGAATTGTGAACGTGATTGATTTTTGAAAAAGCCATGTCCGCTTTTATAAGGAAAAACTAGTAAAAAAATGCTTAATTTTTTGATGGAAAAAAATAATATTTTTCGGCTTTTATAATTAATAAAAGTAAATGTTCTGATAACTACAAAGCATAAACTATCGTTTAAGAACTTTTTTGTTTAAATTGGTTGAGAATTGTGAACGTGATTGATTTTTGAAAAAGCCATGTCCGCTTTTATAAGGAAAAATTAGTAAAAAAATGCTTAATTTTGTGATGGAAAAAAATAATATTTTTCGGCTTTCATAATTAATAAAAGTAAATGTTCTGATAACTACAAAGCATAAACTATCGTTTAAGACCTTTTTTGTTTAAATTGCTTGAGAACTGTGAACGTGATTGATTTTTGAAAAAGCCATGTCCGCTTTTATAAGGAAAAATTAGTAAAAAAATGCTTAATTTTGTGATGAAAAAAATAATATTTTTCGGCTTTCATAATTAATAAAAATAAATGTTCTGATAATTACAAAGCATAAACTATCGTTTAAGAACTTTTTTGTTTAAATTGCTTGAGAACTGTGAACGTGATTGATTTTTGAAAAAGCCATGTCCGCTTTTATAAGGAAAAATTAGTAAAAAATGCTTAATTTTGTGATGGAAAAAAATAATATTTTTCGGCTTTCATAATTAATAAAAGTAAATGTTCTGATAACTACAAAGCATAAACTATCGTTTAAGACCTTTTTTGTTTAAATTGGTTGAGAATTGTGAACGTGATTGATTTTTGAAAAAACCATGTCCGCTTTTATAAGGAAAAATTAGTAAAAAAATGCTTAATTTTGTGATGGAAAAAATAATATTTTTCGGCTTTCATAATTAATAAAAGTAAATGTTCTGATAACTACAAAGCATAAACTATCGTTTAAGAACTTTTTTCTTTAAATTGGTTGAGAATTGTGAACGTGATTGATTTTTGAAAAAGCCATGTCCGCTTTTATAAGGAAAAACTAGTAAAAAATGCTTAATTTTTTGATGGAAAAAAATAATATTTTTCGGCTTTTATAATTAATAAAAGTAAATGTTCTGATAACTACAAAGCATAAACTATCGTTTAAGACCTTTTTTGTTTAAATTGGTTGAGAACTGTGAACGTGATTGATTTTTGAAAAAAGCCATGTCCGCTTTTATAAGGAAAAACTAGTAAAAAAATGCTTAATTTTGTGATGGAAAAAATAATATTTTTCGGCTTTCATAATTAATAAAAGTAAATGTTCTGATAACTACAAAGCATAAACTATCGTTTAAGAACTTTTTTGTTTAAATTGGTTGAGAATTGTGAACGTGATTGATTTTTGAAAAAGCCATGTCCGCTTTTAAAAGGAAAAACTAGTAAAAAATGCTTAATTTTTTGATGGAAAAAATCATACTTTTCGGCTTTCATAATTAATAAAAGTAAATGTTCTGATAACTACAAAGCATAAACTATCGTTTAAGAACTTTTTTGTTTAAATTGGTTGAAAATTGTGAACGTGATTGATTTTTGAAAAAACCATGTCCGCTTTTATAAGGAAAAACTAGTAAAAAAATGCTTAATTTTGTGATGGAAAAAATAATATTTTTCGGCTTTCATAATTAATAAAAATAAATGTTCTGATAACTACAAAGCATAAACAATTGTTAAGATCTTTTTTGTTTAAATTGGTTGAAAACTGTAAACGTGATTGATTTTTGAGTTTAGACTCAAAAAATTCAAAAACCATGTTTTTTAGGGTATTTTTTCATTTTTGAGGCTGGGTTTTTTAAGGCTGAAAAGACTGCAGTCATATGGAAGACTATTTCACTAAAATTCTATCTTCTTCTAGGTTTTTCGAGATAAGTACCTCAAATATTTAGGAAATTGTTCCTTGCAATATTTAGAAACCTCTGTCAGAACAGAATTTAAAAAAATTAAGATAAAAATTTCAGACAAAAAATAATCAAATAAATAGTTTTTTTTGTTTTTCTTTTATAAATTTTTAATTTTTTTTAGTTCTGTTTTGGCAGAGGTTTCTAAATATTGCAAGGAACATTTCCTGAAAATTTGAGGTAGTTATCTCAAAAAACATAGGATAAGATAGATTTATAGTGTATAAAAGTTATTTGCCATTTTAGTTTGCGCCTCCACTAAGAAAACCTATTGTTGCCTCTGACTTTGACCAACTATATCTCAAAAAGTATTTTGAAATTTTAAAATCTGTAAAATAAGATCAAATTGTGAAAAAGGTGATTAATCCCCCTATGCCCTAAATTTTATTCCACATGTTTTTAATGTGGTCCAAAATAGGGAGTCAGACTTTTTTAGTGATTAGAATTTAAATTAAGTTCATACAATATAAGAAATAACTGTTACTAACAAAAAAATTATGTATTAATTAAATTTTAAGTGTTAATTATTTGTAAATTAAAACATGACTAAATGAAAATTTATTTTTTTAAATCAGTTTTAGCATTTTATTTATTAAAATATTCTTATTTTAACTTTGATTTTAAATTCTCATGTAAATAAAAATATTATTGACTTTTATTTGAATAATTAGTAGCTCAATGCTTAAGTTGCATTTTTAGCTCAAAACAGGATTGCCAAAAAACCTGGAATCCTATGAAAACCTCGAGTTTGACAGTTTTGGCTAACATAAACCTAAAATTCAAGAACTTTAAAAAAAAATTGAACAAAAATCACTACAAATCATGGAACTTTAAGCAATTTTTACATGTAAAATAATGATTTTTCAATTTGTCACAAAAAATCTGTCATATATATAATTTTTTGTGATTATAATTTTTTTAAAACAACACATGCAAAGTAGTTTATAATGTCTTTTCACTATTGTTAAAACAATTAAGACAGTTTTTACTTTAAACTTTTAATCTTATGCTAATAATATATCTAAAATCATTTACTTTTGAAAACTTGTAAAAAATATAAAAACATAAAAAATTCTCAAAAAACTTTGGCAACCCTGTCAAAATTAGAATTTTACAGAAAAAGAGACTCACTGAAATACTTGTCTTAAATACAGTAAACCAAAGTTTTCAAAATCTATGGTTTTTGATTTGGTTAGTGAGTTTGCTTTATATTTAATCTATATTAGTATGAGTTCTTGAACTTACAAGTATTATGACCTATTATTAAAAACCATAGATTATCTGTTTGAAGTTAGTTATAAATTTAGATTTTTTTTAAAGTTGATAGTTAAATTTCCCCTGGTCTATTGTCAAGTTATATGTTTTACAATATTGCTACTTTAAATAGTTAAGTTAGTGTTTTAATAATTTTTAAATGTTTTTTTTTAAACTATATTAATCATTAAAGATTAAGGCTTAAATCTTTTCATTTTATCGACCTGAGTTCAAAAAAAATGTTTGTTGATTTATTAAACTTTTTGTGTTTTGGTAAATTTTTTATATGCATATACATATTGCTCAGTTTTAGCTACCAAAAGTTTGAAATGCAAGATCAAAAAACTCTTAACTTAAAGCTTTTGTAACAATTTAATTAAAGTACAAACTCAAGAGGTGGTTAGCGTATTTAAATATTATTAGAGCTTTAATCTTAAGCTGAACACTTAATAAATGTTAGTTTAAATGTTTATCACAAATACTTTTTCTCAATTTATTTTAATGTATCATAATAACTTAGTAAATTTTTTCATTAAAAAATTAAAATTAATGTTTTTATGATTACTTAAAAGCTGTACTTTTTCAGCAATAATGTGAGTTTTTGACCATGGAGGTATTGAAATAATATACTTTAACAACTTTAGAAATTTTTTGTTAGGTTTATACACTTAAATTGATTATATTTTACTAAACTCAATTAAATATGAAATAAGATGTTAGTGAATTTTAAATAGCCATATTTGTTTAGAAATTAAGTTACAAAAAGGTTAAGGGTTACTTTAACTTAAAAGGGCAGCAGTTGTTCAATCAAGTTTGAACTTTTTACAGAAACTTTTTATTTTGTCATTATACTACTCTTTGAATCATAATATAAAAACAAAAAATAGAAATTTCTTCCAACTTTATAAACAAACTAAAATAAAAAAATATAAACTTGTGGACACCTACATCACCTAATGAATAAAAGTCTATTAAAGATTTTCTTACTAACATTGTAATAGTTTTGATAGTAAAAACACTTAATTTATTCTTTCAAATCTTAATTTTGCAAACTAGGTTTTGGCCAAAGACCTCGTCAGTGCTTAAATAAAAACCTTATCCAAATAGTAAGAACATTTATAACTTTTATTTAAAAATTTATGTTCATATCAATTTGATTTTGTGGAAACATATTTTATTAATCCAATTGTTATCTTAGTTTTCAATATTTTTTGAAAAGTAGTTAAAATTTAGAGAAAACTTTTAGAAAGTGTCAACGATGTTTGTGTAGATAACAAAATGTGGGGATTGAAATTATGTAAAGAAAATGTTTTGGTTTGTAGTATTACACTGTAAATGTTAATTTGTTATATATAAAAATGATTGTGTTTGTCCATTAATGGTTTTGTAAATATATGTATGCTTTTGGAAATAACAACAAATATAAAATTTTACTAAAAAAATAAAGAACAACTTTTAATGAACATGTAGTGTTTATTATTTATACAATTTTTTTTTTAATTTAAATTTAGTCTTAGTTAGTTAAGGCTACATATAATAAATATTTAATGTTTTTTAATAGGTATAAGTAGAGTTTATGCAATACTAAAAAACTCTTGAATAATTTTATAAAAAATATCAAAACATTAATAAATATTCAATATCTACAAAAAAACATAGATAAAATTTAAATGATTATCAATAATGAAATTTCTTAAAAGTATTTTTGTTTTGGTAAACTTCAGTCTTGATTTTGAAAAATAACTTGTCATTTAAATTTTAAAACAGATACTTTTTGTTAGAGCCCTGAGAAAAATATGCTTATATCAAATTTTACCAAGCTGGTTTAGTAGTTTTTTATATTTCAAGTTGCTAATTTCTTTTATCCAGAGTCGCCACTCTTTAAGTCAAAAATACCGTCCTGAAAAACCTTTAACTGTTCTGAGTCTTCCTGAGTTTTTTCAAATACTTAAAAACAATTAAAATATTTCCAAATCAAGTTCTTTTATTGTAAAATAACAAAGTATAGAAACTAAATCAATAAATCTCATTCTAAAACTAGAAAACAATCTGTTCTGAGATTGTTATAAAAACCCAAAACAACCCTTAGTTTTTTGTAAATTCTGAATCAACCTAAGTTTAAAAAAAACTTCATAATATCTTGGCTGTGTTGCAACCCTGTATTGTAAGAACTATTATATTATACATGGCCTAGTAGTTTAAATTATCCTAAATAGTTATTTATAATTGTTTGTCAAACTCAATAATATAAGCTTGAGTTTCTTTCATGATATTAAAGAAGAATTCTTTTTAGTGAAGTTGTTTTGTTGTTCTTTTCTTGTGTTTTTAAAAATATTTTATAGATAAAATTTTAATTAAGTAATATTAGATTGACAACCAAACCATTCTATTTCTACTAGGTTTATTCACCAATAGTTGTAACTTTTCATTCTTCTTTTACACATATATTTTTACATATTACTTGTTTAAAGTAAAACGTTAATACATTTCTTAAACTTTCTATCATTTTGGATTAAAAATCATGTACTTCTACTTCCAGCACTAGAAGTTGATAATATTTTACGGTTGTAGATAAACTTTTGTAAAATAAACTTAATGTTTAGATTACTCAACTAATACATAACATAAGATTTAATTTTCTTATATAAATCACATGTTTTTAAACTTACATTCTTATGTTTTTTGATGTAGCTCATAGTTAATAACCTTCAACACTTACATTACTATTAAAAACTTATTTAAATTTGAATAATAGTTTTTTAGAAACTAGATATTTATATAACTTAAAATGGGAGTAAATCGGGCTAGACAAGGAAAATCAAACACTAAAAGGCAAAGATATAAAAAAGGATTTGCGTCATCTGTTGTACCTACTCATGACAAACACAGGTTAGGTTTCTTAAATAATAAGCTCATTTCAAGTAGCATACTTAATTTTTTTTATTATCTTAGAGTTTTTAAATATACTAAAATACTTAAATTTCAGTTATTTTTTATACAACAGACATATTTTAGTTCATGTATATTTAGTTTTTTAGTAATATATAAACTAGTATTTTTAAAATTTGATTTTAATTTTGTTTATACAAATGTAAACTATATTTTGTTTACCTTGGAATCTCATTAACATTATTTTCAGTAGTTTATTCAGAAAACCAAGTTTTGCTCAAAGGGTTTTCAGTGATAATAAACTATAAAATTTACTGAAAAAAATATTAAAAGTCATGAAAAGTGAATTGATAGATAAGCAAATACTTGAAATTTCAGCAAAAATAAAACTATAGAACATAAACCAAAACACATTATTTTCTAGAGTCAAAGCTAACTAACTAATTGAGTAATAACTAAGTAAATTATAATTTTCTAAAGATCTATAAGGCTATAAAATTTAATAACAAACATGCGTATTTATAATTTAAACATCTCAGTATAATTTTTTTCAGTAGTTTGCTAAATAAACTATTGGAAAAATGATGAACACAATTGTTTTTCTGATACAAATTAGAGACCTTTAATAGTTTTATTCAAAAATAAAATTTCTACTAGTAAAATCTTATTTCTAAGTTTTTTGAACACAGGAGTTGACTTATAAATAAGGTTTAACATGGTTTTCTAAGAATGGTTAAAATAGGGAAAAAAGCTTATAGTGAAAATTGAAATAGTTATGTAAAACTTATATTTTAATTGAAATATATTATATATTTTTTTTATAGTTATACTTTAAATAAATTTAGTTATATAAACTTGAAAAAAATTTAATTTATAAGAAATCCAGTACTCAATTAAATTATTTTAAAACTTTATATGAGATAAACTAAACTGAAACTGAAAATGAATTGAATTTAAAATTGAACTTTAATTACAAAAGTTTCAGTAGTTATCAATTTTTAGCTATTAATTTAATAATAAAATATAGATAACTAAATTTAAAAACAAAACTTTATTTTTTAGAATCTTAATTAAACCAGTATTGCTACACACTTAGGCTAATTTGAAATTTTTGAAAAACTTAAGCTGACCTAAACTTTTTTGATTTTTTGTAAATCTCTGCTTAGTTTAAATGTTATTCATAAACTTTAAGCTATTTTTTGACTTTTTTTTTTATCTATAACTTTTGTTTATAATTAAACCTTAAATTATTATTTTAACATTATTAGGTATTTCTAATTAATTTTGATTAGCAGTAGTTTTGTTCAATTTTTTCCTAGTATTAATTATTTATTTCAATTTTATCATACACTAAGTTGACTCAGGCTAGTTTTTGGTCACTCAGGATGGCTTTATTTCTCAATGAGTGGTAACCTTAGCTGTTAGATACTTTTTAATGCTTGAAAAACTAAAAAAAAAGTAGTATTTAGATATCAGTAGAGTAAATAGGGTATATATGAAAGTGCAAACCATAATGAAAAAAAAAGTTTATTTTACTAAAAGTGTATCTTCTCCTTCCTTTTTAATTAAAATTTTATAGTTTGTTTTTTACTGATGTTTAAATAAATTATCCTTTTCTTATTTAAAAAATTTAGAAGTACTTTTTTTTTGATTTTTAATATTTATAAATTTTATTTTTGATGTTAAAATTCCAACTTTCAAAAAATAAGAAAATTTTTAGGATGTCTAAAAAACTTTAATTAAACTATGTTTAAATAATTATGTTTAACTATGTTTAAGTAATCTAAAAAATTAAACTATGTTTAATTTAAAACACATTTTAACAATCTATTTAATTAACAGGCCTGTAATAGTCATTGAACATTATTTTATATATTTATTAAATATTATCTAACGAGTCTTATAATTTAGGTATACTATAAAAATCCACCTGCGTTCAAAATTCACTCAATTTTTTTATTTTCTATTTATTTATTATTTCATTTTATATATTTTTGGTGTTTTTTTTTATTTTTTTTTCTATCACTGTTACCCATAACCCATACCCTTGATCAGTAAGCAGTTCTCAAATTTGACTGGGGGATTTTGAAAGTGTCCCATAATTTCAAACTCAAATTCAGCAGCAACAAGTATTTCAATTAACAGGACTGCAGTAAAGTGCTAATAAATAACCCATTAAATTTGTGCAGATTTCCAGGGTTTCTACAGTTTTGGTTCTATTAAAGTAGTTGTTACTAAAACACCAAGCAATTAACAGGGCGGCAGCAAAAGCCAGGAAAGCTTCAGGGATGCCCCACATGCAAATGAGGGTGGCAGCCGGCAAGGATGAAAATCCCCTCCTGACCCCAGACGTGCTGGCCTACATTGAGAAAGTGCAGAGCGGAGACAACACGATCAAGCTGTTCGACGTGGAAGAAGAGTGCAGGACCATCAGGGAGGGAATTGCAAAGAGCGAGATGGTATTTTGATTTTTTTTTGATAATTTTTGGACTGCACAGCTTATTTTTTCACCATTAAATCTTTTAATTTATTTAAAAAGTAGCAATGTGAGTTCAATTTTTTTCTTCAACCGTTTTCTTTAATAAAAAAAATCAATAAAAAGTTTAAAATATGATAAATATGAATATTTGAACATCAAGCTTAAGTTTCTATATGATATATAGTTATCATCATATATAGTTAACATCATTATAGTACAAAGAAAATCTTAACAATAAAATGTACATGATATTAATTACCAAACACAGGAATCACAGTCTGCAATGACCCACCTGTCAGGGCTGACGGACTGCAGCTTGAAGACTTTCAGCAAGGTGCGCGACTGGTACAAGAGAGGACTCAACCAGAGAGTTTGCGTTTTGTACGCAGCCGCAGGCGACATCATAAAGGAGGCAAGAGCCGTTAAAGTGAGTGGTTTCAAATGATTATACTTTTTTTAACAAACATTAGCTTTTTATTCCACAAACTAATTGCTCAAATAAAATGTTTAGAATTATAATTCTAAATTATCACTAGTGACTGAAATCTAATGTGTAAGAGAAACTAGTAAGTCTAAACGAATATTATATGCTACTTATTAGTTTAAAACTAGAATATAATGACAGTAATTACACGTCAAACTACTTATATAAAAGTGTATGTCAGTAGTTTGACGTGGCTATTTTTATTATTTATCAAATGTAAATACTAGGTTAGGTGAAATAATGCACCGTTAGATATAATTTAAAGTTAAATAGAGATTGTTAAATATTAGCTTCAAATTTAAACAAATGTTCGCAGTCGGATGCAGAAGGAACCATTGTTGAGTATTTCGGCATTTTTGTTCAAATGCTGAAGGAAAAAGACGAACTAGCACACAAGGACGACATCATACATCTGCTGTGCATGGTCGCCAAATCCAAGGACTTGAGCGATGTTTGTTTGTTGTATAAATGTTTGTGTTGATAAACATGTGGAACAAATATTTAAATGCGCTATAATTGAAAGTATATTCGTTATTTGTTAGAAAACTTAAGATAGTTTTCTTACGGTCATAGTCTTATTAGTCTTTTTTTTAATTTAACAATTTAAGGCCATAGGGGGGGGGTAGGCCATGTTTTTTACAAGTTGATCTTATTTTATAGAGTTTTTACTAAGCTAAAAGTTGCTTTTTACCGTTTTTAAAAATTCGAATTAGTTTTTGAGATATGACCGGCCAAAGTCGGGCCGCATAACAGGTTCCTTATGGGGAAAGAAAAACTAAAACGGCGAAAAAAGACTAATGCATTCAAAATTTATCTTCTCCTTCATTTTTTAAGCAATCTTCATCAAACTTTTACAGTCTATTCTTTATACAATAACAAAAAAACGTTATTTGTGACTTTAAAAAATTTCAAGTAAAAATACCTTTTTTTTGAAAAAAAAAAAAAAAAATTTGATAAAAAATCACTTTTTTTTTTTTTTGTCATAAAATTTTTATTTTTTGAAATTATTAAAATTCACAAATAAAGTTTTTTTCTCATAATGTAAGGAACATTTCCTGAAAATTTGAAGAAGATTGCTTGAAAAATGAAGGAGAAGATAGATTTTAAAGCCTGTTTTTAAAAACTCGAGAAAAACGGCTTTAAAGTTACCCTTTATATACCCTTTATAAAGACAACCATTTCTATAACCGGTCATAAAAAAAAAGTTACTTAATATTTTTAAATCTAAAAAAAGCATCTGAAAGATTATGAAATTTACTATAATATAAGTCTGTATGTTATTTTTGGTCAAAAAATGGCTCCTACCCCCCCTATGGCCTTAATCACACTCTTTGCAGAATGGTTAGTAATTTATATTATTACAAGCTTTAGCAACTGTTCCTGAACTTTAATCATATCATTAAATTTACAACACTTAATAATTTGTTTTATTTAGATCTTTAAAAACAAACATGTTGTCAATCTAATATTAAACGACTTATAAACAACAACGCAGGGAGTGGTGAATGACCAGTTCAGCGTGATATCTCTGCTTCTCGATCAAATCTTGAAAGTGAGCGAGGCTCCAACTTCCCTGATGAAGAACACGGTGACTTGCTTGTGCCTGCTCATGAACAAGCTGGGCGATTCCAAGTGGGCAGAACCCTCGTGCCAGGACATTTTCAGGTTTCAGTTGTTTTGAGTTTTATCTTCGGAAAATTGAAATTGGTTTTCATTGGAAAGTTTCAACTAGATTTGTATTAATTATTGTTCTTAAGTAGAGTTTCGAAAGAAAAATTAATGTGAAAATTGCTAGAAATGTTACATAAGTATAAAAATACATATTTTCAGACTTTTTCAAGGTTCGTGCGCGTCAGGCTAAATCAGTTTTTTTGAAAAAAGTTGAAAAACGTCAGGCTAAATCAGTTTTATATTTAAAAATTTGAGAATCTCAGTTTTTCTCAGTTCAAATGCTTAAATTTTTTTTTTTTAAATGATTGAGAAATCTTTTTAAGATCAAGTTGAGATGTAAATTTATTTCTAAATAAATATTTAGTTATTTGTAAAAAAAAATGCTTAACACTTTTTGTTGAATCTCTAAAAACTATTTAAGAATCTTCATTATTTTGTTTTAAGTAGATTATATACGTCATAATTATAAAAATTCATAAAAAAAACACAGTTTAAACATAACAGTTTAGTTCAACAACTTAGCTGTTTGTTTGAATTTGTTTACATCAGCTATGTATTTCAGAGCTAAGTTGGTTGAACTGTTTTAATTTCTAATTAAAGGCTTTATACCGAATACTTTTTAGATTAAAACTCTTAGCAGTTTATTTATATATATTACTGTATGTTTAAAGTTATTAGAGATATTCACAACACTAAACTTAGCTTAAATATATAAGTACTAAGTTTTGTGGGAGTACAACTTTTAGGTACAATTAATTTTTCTTTATAAGAACAAAATATTACAGGTTTTTTATTAATTTAAGTGTAAGCTTTTTAAATCTGATACGACATCAACAATCACTGTATTTATTTAGGGTTTACAATTATGTATCAATTTTAAGTATTAGTCAAAATACTACTATAAACATTTTTTACTTATTTTAATACTCGTGTAAGCGTTTCATTTTAAATTTTAATAAAACACAACAATGCACGTTGTTTTATTATAAATCTTCTGGTTATAAAGTTTTTTACTTAGTGCTTAATTAAATTGAACAATTGTGTTTAGTGATATATATTAAATTTTTAAACTAGTAATAGATTAGATATAACATTTATTATAAAACTTATCACTGAATTTGTTATCTTAAGGGCATAGGGGGTCAATCACCTTTTTCACAATTTAGTCTTATTTTATTGAGTTGTAACTAAGCTGTGAGTTGCTTTTTGCAGACTATTAAAGCTCAAAATATTTTTGAGATAAAGCTGGTTGAAGTCGGAGACTACAATAGTACTAATCAAGACCCCCCTCAATACCAAAAATGACTTCTAAAGGGAATTTTCCTTACTTAGAAAAAATGTCAGGCTAAATGAAAATAAATTCGCGCACGAACCCTGTTTTGTTTAATTGTAGTTATATTTTAAGTTTGAAGAAAAAAATTATGATGTATTTGTATTAGTTGTGGGTCTTTAATAAACATTTAAAGTAATTGTTATAATAACAGTAGCAACTAATACACGAGCAGTCCAGCTTAAAAAAAATACTGCATATTTTTGTATTAAACCACAAAAATGTTTCACCAGGTTGATACTGAATTTGCATAATTATTGTTCTCAAGTAGAAATTGAAAAAAAGTTTAATTAAAATAGCAAGAAACGTTACATAAGTACTACAAAAAAATTAAACCACAAAACTTTCTCGCACAAAAGCTGCAACTGTTACCAAACTGAAAAATGTTTCCACCAGGTCGGTTCTGAAGCAGTGCGAGAACCCGAAGCCGAAAGTGAGGCAGGCGGCGCGGGAGGGCTGCACGCGCATTGTGACGTCACTGTGGACGCTGAGAGCCGTGAGGCGCCACCCGGTGTTCAGCTTGACGGGCGAGTTTTGCCGGGAAAGGATGCAGAGCCACACGGAGATTGTGAACGAGAAGACGCTGTGCCACCTGATGGCCTTCATGTCGGAGGTTCGAATATATTTGTGAATTATTAGAAATAAATATAATAAATTTTATTTTTAAGATTTTAAATGTACGTATGATTTTTGGAATAAATGTTTGATTTAACTATTGAAGCTGTTAACAAAACGTTGCTTGTTTATTTTTAAATGCGTTGGTTTTTGACGTCGAAGGTGAGTTGAAATTAATTACATGTGTAAACATAATAAACATAATATATATGAATGTATATTAATAACTATCTTAGACAAATACATGATAGTTTGATGATAGTCGCGCTGCTTTGATCTGTGTTTTATGTTTTTTTTTGTTTTTTGCTTGTGTGACAAAAAAAACACTATTTTATTTTTAAGTTGACACGATTTAACATATCGCATGCTTATGTAATAAAACAGGGTTGCCACACACTCAGGGAACTCAGGGAATCTCAGGGAATTTTCAAACTGTAGAAAATCTCAGGGAAACTCAGGGAATTTTGGCATTTTTCTTTTAACTCAGGGAAACTCAGGGAAGTTTTGATTTTTTCTCTAAATTACAGGGAAGTTTTTGAAAATCTCAGGGAAATTTTTTTCTAGATCTAGAATGAGGTTTAGTTAATCCAGTTTCAATATTTTGTTGAAAAGTAGTAATTTTTATTATTTAAGTGGTTATTTAGAATTTTTTTTAGTCTTGCGGCTAGTTTTTCAATATTCTTAGTATTAACATTGTAGTTTTTTTAAGTTTTAAATTTATATTTACTTAAGTAAAATCAAACAGTTTAGAAAAATGAAAGTTGTTGTTAACTATTCATTGAAAAGTTCTAATAAACTTTTTATTTTTAGTTACTTATGTAGTTTAAAAAACACTATGTTGTACTATTAGTTCTTATTTTTTAAATAATAAAGTTATTTGTTATTTGTTTACAACTACTTGTTTTCAGTAAAAAAAATTAAAATGAATACAGATTAGTTTTGTATATACTTTTGTTAAAAAAATAGAGGTTAAATTTTTGTTTATAAATAATAATTTTAAAAGTAGTAGCAGTAATGGTAATTAATTTTTTAGTGTGAATGTTTTAATATACTTTACAACTTTTTTGCAGATTTAATTTAAAAGCTTTTTTAAGTATTATGAGCAAAGTACAGTTTAAAACCTTGTTTAAAAAAAGTTGGCTTAACCATGAAGACTTCAAAGATTGGTTACTTGAGGATGTAGACAAAGAGAAGTTTAAATGTAAGTGGTGTGGTGATGATACACCAATGGCCTTATCCAACATGGGTATAAGGGCATTGAAATCGCACAGTATGTCGAAAAAACATCTTAAATTGAAAGCCTCTAAGAGTAAAAATAATGCAATTACTTCTTATTTTAGTGGGGCTAAATAAATAGTTCAACTAGTATATCAGCTGCAACTTCTTCAACAGCTGCTGAAATTTATTGGGCTCTCAAGTGTACCAAAGAAAACTGGTCAGGAAACTCTTGCGATAATAATAACACTTTATTCACTACCATATTTCCTGATAGTGAAATTGCAAAAAAGTTCTGCATGAATAGAACCAAATATTCATATATAACAAACTTTGGTATAGCCCCTTTTTTTTAAAATGTCTTAAAAAAAACAGTTTTGTGCTCGTCTTTTTATTCCATTTCATTTGATGAGTGTTTCAATAAAGTCTTGCAAAAAACCCAACTAGATTTGGTGGTGAGATGCATGATGAAAAAAAAAGTACACCGTCAATATTTTACTTCAGCATTTTTAGTCAATTAAAATGTCAAACAAATTAAACTTTATTCTTTTATGTAGAAAGTTAACTAACAAGTTTACACAAAGTTGTGCAAAAATTTAGTTTTTAATTTTTAATTGGTTTAAACCTTTTAAGATTGAGTTTTTGAAAACAGTTTTTTTCATAAATTTAATGCAGAAGCATACACATACAACCTTCCTTTTATTATTAAAGAAGAAAAATGAGAATGAGGTATTAATAATTTGTGTTAGAAGAGAATTTTTTTTTTTAAGTTTTGAATAATACTCAGGGAAACTCAGGGAAATTTAAGGTTACTCAGGGAAATTTTTGGTCACTCAGGGAAGAATTTTGGCTCAAAGAGTGGCAACCCCTGATAAAAAGTAACAACTGGCTTCACCTTCTTGGGTTTAAGAGATAATTTAAATTGTTTATTAAAAATAATAATAATAAAAAACTATGTTTATTCCATTAGGATCTACAAATATTGTATATTTATAACTTTTTATTTATTTAGAGTTACTCAAGATCTCTAACAAAAAAAAATTAAATTTTTAGTAATAAATTATTTAGTTCTACTAATTAAGTTACTTAAAAAACATAGTTTGTCAACTCTAACTATTTTTAAAGTATTGTTTAGATTAAAAAAGCATTAACTCAAATCAAATTTTTTCTTTTGCTCTTATAGGTGATGCACACATTCAAAAGCGAATATTTGGGAAGATTTGTTCAAATGCATTTATTCCTGGTTGACAAAAGCTTCTAATTTCCAGGTGAGTGTTTTAAAATAATGTTGTTTTGTGAGTATCTCTAGTATATGTTGTATTGTATTCAAAAAATCCATCAAGAAATTTTTTTATAAAAAGATTTGGCAAGCAAGTGTTGACTTTTTAACTAAATAAACCATAAATGTTCAATTTTTCCATGTAATATGTTTAAGATTAGTTTGTAAAAAACATTAACATTTGTAGTTCTTTGCAAATTTATTCACCTACTCAAACTGTTTAAAACATGTTGTTTATTAAAAGTTAACCCAAAACCAACTCATCAATTAAAAAAGTATTATGCGTTGAAAGCAAACTTATTTTGTTATGATTTAAAGTTAAGAAAAATTAACAGATTCTGAGCAAGACTTGTCTGGAAACATTGTTCAAGATTTTAAAATTAAAATGTCACTAATTTTTACTAACAGGGTTGCAACTTAACCTGGAACTTAAGAAATTTAAAAAAAAACTCGGAAAAACCTAAAATTTTAACAGTTTTCACATGTTCAGTAGCAAAATTTCAATTTGACTCTAAAAATCTATGATATAAATAAACATTTTTGTTATCATTTTATTTTTTTTTATTAAAAAACATTTAATGTAGCTTTACAGTATTTTTTTAATGTTTTTATACTATCTAACAGTTTCTTTCCTTAAACTTAACTTTAAACTAAAATAGACTCAAAAATGTGTATTTTTATAAACCTGGATAAATTAAAAAAAAAAAAAAACGAGTGGCAACCCTGTTTTAACAAGAAGAATTAAATTTGTAAAACATTAAATAAAACAATCAGTTGCAGACATATAAAAAAAGATAAAACAAATGTACTTTTTACGATTTAGAATAATAATCAGATCCTGGGCAAGACTTGCCTGGACACTTTGTTCAAGATGTTCGAGAGGAGACCGGACTCTGACCATTTGCCGCTTGAAACTCACAGGTAATTCAAACAGTTTTGATCCACAATTTAACTCCAACAGTTTAAATTCACAATTTTATATTTACGCCCTTTAACTTTAGTGTTTTAAGATCGCCAGCCATAAAATTACAACAAGCTTCAAACTGAAAATATCGGTTTTGAAAACTAAATGCTGTTAAGTATTTACTTATAAACTAATAGAATATAAACATTTGTGTTTTTTATTTATTTTTTGTCTCTTTCTCATTCAGTTAAGTTTTAATAATAAACTAAAAAAATACAATTTTTTTGTGTTTTTTTTTCGTCTCTTTTTCATTTAGTTAAGTTTTAGTGACTGGTTAATAGACTTGCAATAATAATACACCATCATGAAACAGTATTTATCAACTTTATTGCTTTAACATTAAAGTTAAAAGTACTATTAGTAGTCTTAACTTTTCACAGCAAGCTGCTGAATGCTTTGCACGGTTGCAAGCCGAACTCGAACAACCGCGACTGCGTCCTCAAGTGGCTGCAGTTGATGGGAGAAACGGTCACGTGTCTGGTGGAAAACACTATGTCTTCAACAGGCGATGACAGGTAATACATGAACAAACTTGTTTTTGCAAAAAACTGCTCGTTTTTTCATATTTGGTTATGTTTTAGTTCTGCAAAGTTTCTCCAGTTTTTCCAGTGGTATATAAATATATACTTGTGTTTATAAAAAACAGCTATTTTTCAATGTTGCTTACAGTGTTGTGGTAATGAATGTTGTGGTGACTAGTTTGAGAAATAAGTAATGATGATTGATTTTATGAAGTTTGTTTCAGTAATTGCGTTGTTGTTTGATCATGAATTGTTAATTAAAACTTTTACTTCAGTTTTTGTAAGCAACGTACATACCGTGACACAAGCAGCAAATTCATGATTACTGATTTCGAATTTTTATTTTCATTACAAACACCAGGTGGAAGTACATCTTCCACGTCACGAAGTTCTGCGACGCCGCGTTCAAGCTGCTCGCCCACGACGGCCTGACGGACGGGTGCCACAAGGCGGCGCAACAGGTGCTCGTCGGCTTCGGCAGGCTGGTGGCGGCGCACGACGAGAATGGAGAAAACGCTGACAAGGTCGAGAGGTGCGTCGCCAAGTTGGCGGGAATGCTGGAGAAGGTGCTGGTCAAGCCGACCGGTGAGTATTTTTTATGTATAAAAAATAAAAGTAATTTTAAATAAAATCTAGGTAATAATAATATTTATCAATAGTTATTAGCTTGGGTTTGAACAATTGTGTTTTGATGCAAATTTCTAAACTTGTGATTATTTTTCATGCTAAAGTTAGGAAATGTTATTTTTAGTTTGTTGATCAAGTTTGAACAGTTGAGTTTTTCTAAACGTATAATCTTTACATTTTTGTAACAAACTCGTTTTATAAATTGCAACAATCCGCTCGCAGTCGTGGACCTGGCGTTCAAGTACTACGAGATCTGCTTCGGCAAGGTGTTCACCCCGGCCAGGATCGGGTTGGTGGAGGAGGCGGTCCTTCCCCAGCTGTCCACGCTGAGGAACACCAGCATAGCGGACATATACGCGCTGGACAGCTGCCTGGGCAAGGCCATCAGGACGTTCGGGCCGGAAGCGATGGTGGAAAAGCTGCGGGTGACCGCGGAGACGGTCGTCGACAGGCACAGGTGGGAAATTTTTGTAATTTCTCTGTAGTGGTACTCGCTGCAGTTTTGAAATTATTTAAATCAAGGCTCTTTTGTCGTTGTTGCGTGGCATAAGTGTCACTGCTGATATTGCTGTGTCGTGACTAGCAAGTTTTTCCAAAGTATTATTTTAATTTGTTTTTGATGTGAATTTGTATACAAAAAATACATTGTTGTATTGGAATTTTATTTAAAGTGTCCTTTACTTAGTTGGCAAAGTCGAGCGATTTATATATTATATAATAGTAAATAACAGCAGGATTTTTATACCTGACGTGAAGTTATCAAAGTTTTTAATCGAGTTGAAATGTTTAACCTAACGTTTGATAATGTTAAAAGTACTTTAAATAAATAATTATAATAATATAACCCCATATTTTGCATTATTATTTATATATTGTTATCTTTAGACAAAGACTAATTACGAATAGTATCTAAGTAATGCTGATATATAAGTTATCTGTAGCCAAAAGGTTAAAAACTTTTTAAAACATAAATTATCTAACAATCGAGTGTAATTATAATTCTTGATAAAACAGACATTTGGATCCTTTGCTTGAAATATATCTAGTTGTATTGGTTACATGACAATTCAAATTCCGACAACTCAAGTTCTTGGAAAAAATTTTAAACGGTCACAACTCAAAAAGTAATGTATATTTGAATAAAACAAAAAATAAGTATTTAGGTCATATTAATACCTACAACCCATTTTTTTTATGTTTTGAAAAATGTTAGATATTTTTTTTAAATAATTAAAATTAACTTGAAATAATTGTATTTTAAAACTTATTTTACCATTTCTTAAAACGTATTTAAAGTTTTTCGAAAAATAAAAAATGGCTTGTAGGTATTAATACGACCTAAATATTTTTTTGTTCAAATATACATCACTTTTTGAGTTGTGGCCTTTTGAAGTTCTTTCCAATAGTTTTAATTTTTGTGCACCCAGTTCTGTTGTGTTTTTGTAAACTGTTTAAAATGTTCCTCGCACAGTTGGGTACTGCCCCTCTTCCAGCAGCACGTGAAGTCCGCCCGGCTCGGCCACTTCTTCGCCTGCTTCCTGCCCATGGCGTGCCGCATCGAGCAGCAGTCCGAGAAGGCGCAGTCTAAAGAGCTGAAGAGCAACGCGAACGTGTTGTTCAAGCAGTGCTGGTCCCTGCTGAAGTCTTACTGCACCGATCCCACGGACCTCGGGGAAGCCCTGGGGGACAATTTGAACTGCTACAAAAAAAATACAAGTTTGAAGTTTTGTTGGATATTTTATTAATTAATTTTGTTATTTATAAAAAAATAGTTTTGTTAAACATATTTTATGTTTTTTTTTTAATAAGATGTAATATTCATGTTAAATATGATAGCATTATGTATGTTTACACACATGTTCAGTTTATTATTTTGCGAGGTGAACAAAGCTAATGAGGTTTAGAGTCATTTAAAATGAATTGTTGTTTACTATGAACACACATTATTTATTTTTTTATTTTAACACATAATTTTTCACAGATCATGTGTTGGTGTCACAGTTTGCACAGAACCCAGCAGAAACTTATCACGGTATTAAACCTGCTGAATTTCTAGGTTTGCTTATAATTATTTTTAATTGTTTTATTTTTCATATTCCTTGTCTATTGAAATGCAAAAAAAAAACTACTAGTATTTATTGTTTGTTTTATAAAAAAAATATTACAATAATGACATAGATTCAAAAAAAAAATCAATAAATTTTCAATGTGTGCAAGTTTCGCTAAAGTGTGTGAACTCTGTAGAAAATGTTCACGTTATTCTTTTTATGTATTTCAGGACGGATGTTGATGTCGGGCGACGTCGAGTTGAAGGAGATAATCATGGAGTCCCTGAGAAACCTGATCGGAACCTGCCAGGACCTGGAGCCCCTGAAAAAGAACTTCGGTAATTTCCTGAGAATTTTGTGCAACATTTATCAGGTTTGCATGGAAAAACTTTTATTTTTCTTTGTTAGGAATTTATCCTTTGCTATGTTTATAACGTCTATTACCCTCACTACTTTTCATTAATGCTACAAATAACTTTCAAACTTGAATAATCTAAAGCGATAAAATTATTAATCTCAGCAATAAATGTCTTTTTTTTTAAATCCGAACCCTTTAAAACCGTTTACGACTCTCCGACGCCACCTCGCAGGATTTCGACAGCGGGACGGGCAACGTGGAGGTGAAGAGCCAGACGCAGCTGAAGGCGCTGGAGACGATCAGGAAGGTGTGCCAGGCGTGCAGGTACGAGCAGGTGAGCGAGCACGCCGCCAAGGTCATGAACATGATGGAAACGAACCGGGCCGAGTGCAAGAAGATCGTGGACGGTAAGAAGGCGATGCAGGGCAGGCTGCAGCAGGAATGCAGGGAGAGGGACAGGGCGAAGGGAGAAATTGCCAGGTGCCAGGTGGCGAAAGACCAGATTGGCAGGGAGGCGGCACAGAGGAGGGAGAAGGAAATTAACAAGAAAATTGGTATTTACCTTGTTGTTAATGATTAGAAAAAACATGTTATTTTTATTTTAATACATTGCTACCCCACTTAGTTAAGATTTGACTATTTAAAAATTTTATACTACTTTAAAAACTCAGGTTTTTTTTTTCCTAAATTAAGGTTAGTTTTTACGATTAAAATATGTTTTTCTCTCAGACATTAGTTTGATTTGTTTTTATGAATGCTTGAGTAGCTGCTTTTTTATTTTAGTTCTTGAAACTTCTTTTATATTCTTTCAAATTTGATATTACTAAAGTTTATTTTATGTAAATCAGTTTGTTGTTTCAAAAATTGGCTCCTGTCAATAATTTATACAAACTAAAATTTAACGAAATGTACTCGACTTTTTAAATTTTAAATTTTAATTTAACAAAAAAAAAAAGCTGCGACAATGAACTATAAAGTGAGTCTCTTAAAAAAAACCAGGTTGAAATAGCTAAGTGACCACGAGTTAAAACAATCTTTCAAAAATTTCCAAAATCCTGACAGGCGAAACCAGGAAGGAGCTTCAGAGCTTGCCCTCACTTTTGAAGCAGAAGCAGGCTCACCTGTTGTGCAAGTACGACGTGCTGATCAACCTTGTGGTGCACCTGCAGGTTGAGGACGTGGAGAAGGTTTGCAACCGGCTGCTTGAAGCAGAAGAAGACGGTGAAGATGCCGAGAAGACCTTGAAGATATCCAGCAAGGACCTGCACTTGCAGAAGAAAGCGTACCGCCTTTTTGAAGAAGTTTTTTTTTTAATGTAAATTAGTCTAGAAATGAGCAAGTAAACATTTTGTTTTAGCACTTATTAATACATAAGTTTTTATTTTGTTTCTTACAAGCTTAAGTCTTTTTTTTTTTTAATTTTGCAACTGCTCTTTTTAAGTGTCAAAATTAATTTATTAGTGTGGTATCATACACAAGTATATAATAAAAATGGTCAGGTAAAGTAAAAAATTGTTTTGGATAATCTGTTTATCTAACATCTATTTAGTTGAATACTTTAAAAAAAAAAATTAGTATACTATAAATAAAAAAACAAACAGGTATGTAAGTCAACAAATGAGGGTTGCAAAGAATTTCTAATGAGGAATCATCAAAAAATAAGAGAAAGTTTCCTTAGAGAAGAACAAAATGGTTTGTTTGTTTTTTATAAATCAATAATATTTTTGTCTGTCTAAAATACCTGTGTATTTGATTAGTTGAGAATTTCTAGACAGAATTTTTTGTTAAGGCTAGTAGTTATTTCGCCAATCATCAGCTAAAACTCAAAAATGTTGCTTTATTACCATCTTTAAGGTCACTAACTTCGTGTGCTTATGACAATATTTAAAGCCCTAGAAAAAATTATATTCTGCTAGTAATAACTAATTTCTGTCTGGAATTAAATTGAAATTTTAATAAGTCGTTCATTTAAGTAAGATTTCATTGTTCTGCTGTGCCAACTAAACAACACACTTTTTTGAAAGTTTGTATTCTTCTCCCAATAGTTGTCATAAACAAAACAGACACGATATTCGATCCGTCGCGCGGTCCCAGGTTCGTGTGCATGGAGCAAATAATCAAGCTGCTGATGGAAGGCAACCGGGTTGATGAGTGCAAGCTGCTGGTTGTGGATATACTGCCGGGTTGCGTGCAGTGCCTGAAAGACAGCAAGAAAGCGCAGGAAACCGCGTTCAGGCTGCTGCAAACGTGCTCGTTCGTGTACGAGGGCTCCCTGCAAGAATTCTTTCAAGTTTGTTTTTGTTGTTTTGGAATAGATAGGGATTTGCAGACAAACTTTTAGTTTCAATATACATTTTAAATTAGTAATAGTAGTATTAACGTTTGAAGGCTCTGTACATGTTGCTTTTACATAAAAATTTTTCACAAGTTAAGTGTTTAAACAGCACTCAATTTTTAACTTGACAAACAAACAGCTGTTGTACGTGGGCATGGAAGACGAATCGAGCGTGGAATTTTGCGCCAGGTCGATTTACGCGCTTGGAAGGGTGACCCACGACCACATACAAAACATTACCTGCAATTTGCTCGATACCACTGTAAACGTTAGTTTGTTTTATCATAATTTATTTACATATCAGTTTATTTCAGAAGAATAATAGTTAATGTAGTTTTAACTCACGCGTTTTCTGTCAACATATAATGAACTTTGTTCTAAAATTTTAAACTTTATATATGTGTCAAACTTTGCTGAAATACATGTTGATGTTACATAAAACGCCTCTCCCGTGTTTCATTAATTTCTAACGAGGTTTATGGCGTCACAATACAGAGAATCATCGCGAAGCTTTCTTCGAACACGAGGCAGGTTTGCGAGGCGGCCATGTCGTACGTGTTTGTGTTGTTCAGCTTCGGCAACCTGACCCTGGCCAAGGTGTACGGCGGATCCATCCTGCAAGGTTGGTTGCTGTTTGTTTGTATAAATAATTAAATTAACTAAATAAAAATAATTTGTAAGTAGTGATGGTGGTTGAGAGATTTTTTTCAATTTATGCAGTTTAATTAAGAAATATTTTGAACTGCTTTTAATTTTTATCATGCACATTTAATTTTGCTAAGTCTATTAAATCTGAATTACTTCAATATCTGAATAATTAAATAAACTAAATAAAAATAATTTGTAAGTAGTGATGGTGGTTGCGAGATTTTTCTCAGTTTAGATGATTAAATTAAGAAATATTTTGAACTGCTTTTAATTTTTATCTTGCATATTTAATTTTTAATTTGAATTTGTTAAGTCTATTAAATCTGAATTACCATACAAAATATGTTAAATTAAAAAAATATTTTAGCAAATTAGTAATTTTTAATTATACATTATTATTTAGTGCGACTATGTTGTATACTCATCTACACAGGTTTTAGTTTATCATCTCAAATAGATAGTTTTTTGTACAGGTGTTTTAAACCTCCGTTTAATCACAATTTACATATTTTTCAGCAATGTCGAATTGGAGGAAGGAAAACATCAACCACTTCCGTCTTAAAGTGAAGAAGTTACTGACGAAGCTGGTGAGAAGGCTGGGATACAATTTCGTTGAGAACAACGCGTCAGAAGGGTTCAAGAAGCTCCTTCACGCCATCAAGTACGTTGTGTGACGTCATGAAGTTTATTTGGTGACAAACGCCGCACTTGTTTGCAAAAACTTTTAAATTATAATTGTTAAGTGAAGCTCGTTTTTGTGGTCTAGTTGGTTGCAAGGTTTCATAAATCTTTATGGGGCTTTTTGAATTTTGTGATTTAAATTGCTTTTGACCTAAATAGAGTGATGAAATTTTAATGAAAATATATTTTTAAATTACTTGCTAGTACTCTAAAGTTAAAAATTTTATTAAGTGTTAATTTAACAATAAAAAAATAAAAAAATTCTAATATTTTAAGATTTAATTGACAATGTTTTTATATTATTTTAAAACCAACAGGAAAGAACAAGCAAATGAAAAGAAAAAAGATAAAAAGAAAAATAATGACTACACAAGCGATGAAGATGACTTTAAGGTAAAATATTTATATAAATAATACTTGAAAGATTGTATTTTTACTTAGAATTAATTGATTACTTTGATAAAACTTTAATTAAATCAATTTGTTATGTATAAATGATAGAAAAAAAAACACGGTTTATTAGACATTAAATATAACTTCATACTATGTAATAAACTTACACATTAAAATAATGTTTTAAAAAAACAACTATGAATCCAAATCATGCATATAAAACATTTGTAACAATTAACAGCCGTCGAAGAAGGAAGGGTTCGATATTCTGTCGGATCTGGATTCTTCCGACAATGAGGAGCCTGCGAGGAAGAGGAAGAAGAACGACCTGATCATCGATGAGGACGAGGACGAAATCATGGACCTCCTCGACGCTTCTTGTTATTTTTAATAAACTTTAAAAATTTATGAACTTTTAATTAATTAAAAAAAAATTTAAGACTTGATTTTTTTAATGAAATTTGATAATCTACACTGTTTAATCAATGGAAATTTTAAAGAGTTCGTTCACACGAAAACCCCATGACCAATATTAGTTTTTTACTTCTTCCTTGACGCATCTTGTTGGATACGTTTTGATTAAATATAGAATTTTATGAACTTTTAATTAAAATAATTAAAAAACTAGATATTTTTTAATTAATAATTTTTTTGAATAAAAAACTTATTTTTTACGAAGCTTGATTTATTGTTTTATCAATAGAAGTTTTAAAAGATTTGTTCTCACACGATCATCTCATGTTGGATGAGTTTTGAAAATTTGATTAATTAAAAAAATGCTTATTAATTTTTCAAAGTAACCTCTACTATTTTAATTTAATTCCCAACATAACTTTTTTTTTTGTGAAAATTCTTACTGCATAAATAAAACATGTATGTAAAAATCTTAGCAAAAAAAAAATAAACAGCATCAAAGTTGATTTCAACGTCTGCACCGAAGAAAAAGTCCAAGAGTAACAAGAACAATTTCGACAAGGACGGAAAGCTGATCATCCAGTTAGATGAAAAAGAAGAGTCAGACGGTGACGATTGCCTCAAAAACATTGGTACATTTTAATATTTGTTTTAATGTTTGATGTCAATTTGGTTTAATATATTCAAATAATATTTTATATATAACTAGTAGAGAGTCATATGATTGAAACGCCTAAAAGCATTCTAATAGAAACTTTCAGCGCTACATTAAAACTATCAAAAAAAACGCACAGCAAATTATCTCTAATATTTGTTTCCAAATATTAAATCTTTTCTTTTTAATAGGTTTGAAGAAGTCGACAAAGAAGATTTTGAAGAAGAAGAAGCAGACAAAGGACGAAGGAGAAAGTGATGACGAAGGCGATGACGTCAGAAGCAAGATGAGCAAAATGTCAGTTGGCAAGTCCACCTACAATCACGGTGGAAAAGGTATTTGTTTTTTTTTATTCTAATATCAATTTCTAATTAGTTTTTATTAGATGAAATAGCCACTACTTTACACATTAGTTGTGCACCGAGTATCTGAATAAAACAAATTTGTAAACAAAACTTGGTTAAAGATAACAAACGGTTTCACAATTTATTTTAATCAATGTTTGATATTTTGAATTGTAATCAAAAACCTTGTTATAAGAACTCAGTGAAAACTAACACGTTCATCGCAAAATAACACAGTAAATTTATGACGTCACACTGTTATTACGCAACATTATTATGACGTCACAGGCATCCGCCGCGACGTGAGAGACGGGAGCGAGTACAGGAGCAAGAAGGCGCTGGGAGACGTGAAGAAGAAGAACCAGCTCCAGCCGCACGCCTACATCCCGCTCGATCAGCAGGTTCTCAACAGGAGGAAACAAAAGAAGGTTATTTGTTGTTTTGATAATTGGATCAAAAAGATGCAAAATTTAAAACGTTGTTATTTTGTAAGTTTGTTGAAACTAGTTTTTTTTTCAACGAGAGAATACAGAATATTATTTAAAAATTGTGTTAGAATGAACTATTAATTTTTATTCAGAAAGTTTCATTTAAGTTGTAAAAAAGCTGAGAAAGTTGCTATTAAAAAAAGCCTATTGTAATACAGCGAGAACTAAATTAATTATTTGAATTATTTTTGCTTTTTGATCTTTAAAGACTTATCTAAACTTTTTATTTTTACAAATATATTTAAAAGATTTTTCTACAAATTGACAGTAAAAATGTTTTGTTTTGGTAATTTCTTTTTAATTAATTATATCACTGATACTATTGACTGCAAATATTAAGTAATTTAATTGTGACGTCACCACAGGTCCAAGGTCAGTATGACGCAATACTGAAGTCGAGCAAGAAAGGTGCGCAGATGGGAAGGAAGGGAAAAAAGAGGAAGCATGATAAATAATTATTTTATTTGTTTTCTGTGTTTTTAAGTAATTTATCTCCACAAAGCTTTTTTCTACCTAATGTAGGTTAATTGAACTGAAAAAAAAACTATCTACGTGTTTGCTTTTATCTTTTGATGCGGTTTTATGAAAAAATTAGAATTTTTAAGTTTTAGAAAAGTTTCAACTATGATGTTTTTATAGACAATCACTAGGTAATATGTTGACTTAGGACAAACTTTTAGTTGTTTTATTGTGTTTTTAACATGCATGTGTTTTAAATTTCAATGTATTATGAGTATGTTATCTCAAAATGAACATAGTGAAAAATTTAGTCTTAACTACTTAATTAGATTTTATATAAGTTTTGGTTTATTTGATTAAACTATGCTTTAAAAGTTGTGCCTCTAAATTAGATATTTATAACTTAGTATGAAAATATAGTAAAGTGTTTAATAAGTTACTTTTAAGCAAAACTTCTTTTGTTATTCTATAATTCTGCAGCTATATGTTTAACATGCTTCAGTGAAATACAAACAACATTTAAGTAATCTTTAAATAACATATCCAACATTTTACTATAAGTTTTCATCGAGACTCAAATGTTTTTACAAAATCTTAGTAAGGAAAACTAAAGCTGTAATAAGTAAAAAAATTTGACAGAAAATAGCAAAAGCCTGGCAGATAGTTAAATAATAACTAAATAGTTGTTCAAATCAATACTTATAACTATCTATAATATGTGCTTGCTTGGTATAAGAAATAATTTATGAAAAACCCTTTTTTGATAAAAATATATATTTATACCGTTGTATAGCTGGAAATTAACAAATAATATGAGCAATATTAACAGTTTTTCATGCACATAAACAGCATGTAAATCTATTTGTAATATATCAAAACGGTAGCAGACTAAATTGGAACAGCAGCATTACGCACATGTTATCTTTTGACTGAACCTAAATAAGTTGAGCAATAAAAAATGGTTTGAAACCATTAAAAATCTATCTCAGTGACTGTTGTAAAAGGAGGAACTATAACCAGGCTATACTAAAACAGATCCTTGCTCTGCTATTTACTATATTACTTACATTAAGATACTTGAAATCAAAATAAACTTTTTACAGTTTAGTAAAAATTGACTAAGTCATTTCAACAATCATATTACTACAGTAACCTTTCTATATATTTAGAATTATGGCAACTGGCATATAACTAAAAAAGTTGGCTTTTAAATTTCCGTAATAATATTGTACCTTTATTTCATTTATTATAATAATGTTTTTAGAACGATAAAAGAAAGTCCTCCAAAAACTAGTCTATGGACGTGGTGTACGAAGAAACTTTCGGTTATCGCGTCGTATACCACATGTTTTTACGATATATTATGAGCTGTCAAAATTAATAAAATCAATTTATCGTTTTTAACTTCAACAAATGATAATAAGAAAGAAAAAGTTAAGAGAAAATTATTTATTTATCTATACAACTTTTCATGTGAAATTACAACTGTTATTAGTTAAGGTAACAACTAAACAAAAAAAAAAAAAAAAAAGTTTAAATAAAAAGCTAAATTATCACCACAATAGTTTTTTTTAAGTTGTTTGTGTATTAATAGACACGTTTAGTATTTATTCTAGTATACAAATGAGTACTTTGAATTAAAAACACCATGTTATTAAATTTTTGTTGGTAACAATCAAAAGATGTACTATATCTCTTCAATAAGATAGACCATTACTTTTGAAACAATTAAGGTTAATAAAAACTTTAAGCTTAATTTTTTTTATATTCAGCTAATGTTTTGAATATCAAATGCTAAAAAAAAATTATAAACAATATTTTATTTTATATAAAAAAAAATGGTTAAAAGCTACAAAAACTTTTATATTGAAAAATTTGCTGTACGTGCTACCTCACTTAAAAAAGCCTAGACTCTCCCCTGGTATACATTACATTAAACTCCACTAATTGTAGTAGACTCCATAGTGGAGTCACTCGACAGTTGACAACTTTTCTAGTGCGTATTCGCTTTACACAAAAATATATTTTGCTGCGAGATTTTTAAAATAAGTCTGAGCGGGATGCATTAATAAAAAAAACTTTTTATATTAAAAAAAAAACATATTTTAAAAGTGAAATAAAAAAATTACAAAATCTTTATTGTAAATAAAACTAGTGTACAGTAACCTCTCGCATCTTTACGCACTCGTGACGTTACGCACTCTCGTTTAGTTACGCATTTTAGAATTCTAAAATATTCAAATAATAAAATTTTTAATTTTTTTAATATTGCATAAATTAGGTTTATTGTATGTTTTTAATTAATAATATGTTTTCAAATGCTAACTCATCTCTCAATATCTTTAGAATTTGTATACTTATGTTCCTTGACTAATTAATGAACATTTAGTTATAACTCAGTATATCAGAAATTTTGTTAATAATAAAAGATTAAGTTTAAGTTTATCCTTATGTGGGCAAAGGTCAAATTAAAAAAAGTTGTAGTAACATAAACAATTTTTATTTAACATTTTTCTTATATCTTATATATTTTTGTTCAAAAGAAGAAATCCATTACAGTACCAAGTGCATATTTTTGTAAAAGACTATAGAAACAAATTTTAATATAGACATCACACCATTTCTTAACTGTAAACAAATGCTTAATTATAAATTTAATTTGCTAAGTACAATAGAATATAAATGTTAAGTATAGTACAATAGAATATAAATGTTAAGTATCAAATAAGTCACATATTAATAAAGATAAAATCTACTTGTTATTAATATTAGTAAAAAAATTTTACAAGTACTGTTGTTTTATGTTAATTTAAATCCTTTTTTTTAATATGTGTATAGTTTTATCTTTTTTTTCATATTCATAAAGAAAGTAAACAGATTGTTAAAAGTGGGAAAGTCCCCAGTTTGCTTTTATTTAGAAGCAATATCAAAAAACAGCCATTATAGTAACTATATTTGGTACCTCTCGTATCTTTACGATCTCTCATATCTTTACGCACTTTTTCTGTGGACACAATGTGCGTAAATAAGCGAGAGGTTACTGTAAAGCATATTTAAAAGTTTATACTAGTAAAAAACTAATAGTTATTTCACTTTCGGTTATGAAGCTAAAGTTAGTACCCTGCAGACTTAAGATTAATTTATAGAATTTGGCGGGCGTTATCAACTTTATACTAAATCAGGGTTCAGCAGGAAGTTGGTGCTGGCCAAATTTCAAGTTTCAAAATCTTCGCGGGCCGCAGTTTTAGTTTTAGTGACATATAATAATCTATTGGTTTTAGTGTAAGTCAAACTAATAAAACGTTTACTTTTATTCAGTTGATACTTTAAATGACTTTTAGCTACACATAGAATGCCTATTTAAGTTATGATTATTTAATTAAAAAAAAATATTTTAAATAATGTGCTTAAGTCTCAATAAAATATGTACTATCTTAAACAATTAATAAGTTCAATTTAATGTTTTTGTTATACTACTTACAACCTAAAAAAAACCGAGCTTGAAAAGCCTCTATTAAACACTTTTATACATTTTTTATATTATCAGCTACTTTTTCATATTATTAAAGATGTTAGCCGTTGGAACTAATTTTTACATTTCAAAAATTTTCATTCGATAAAAATATAATTAAATAGTTAATAAGATAAAACTAATACCTATTTGTATTGTAAAAAAAATTAAAAAAAATTTACATAATTAGTGCTTGAATACTTAAATAAAATACCTTTTAAATAATTATCTAGTCTTTTACATGGTTGTCACTTTCTAAAGCAAAAATGTCAGAGTTACACCAAACCTGCCTAAGTTTATTGAAAATTGAAAATACAAAAGCTTAAATACCTAACTAAAATAACATCATTTCAAAAAAGTACATAATATGTAAAAAGACTAGTAAAAAATTACATTTAACAAACTACACTACAGTCATAAAAACTATTCTGAGAGCTCGAAGATTTATTCAAAGTAGTTGAAATAAAAAACTTACATACAACTGAAGTTTTTAAATGTCTTAAACAGGTTGAACTGTTTTAAAATTTCTTTATTTTTAAAGTTTTCAAACTAGCCTGTTTGTTTGGCAACCCTTTTTTAATCATTATACAAATTATTTTTTACTTTATTTGCAATAAAAGTATTGCTTTTAAAAAAGAGTAAATGTGAAGTATAAAAAGAACTAAAAGAATTACAAAATGATAGTTAGGAATTGTTGCAAAAAACTAAAAAGAAAACAAATCACATAAGTCAGTTTCTACAAATCACATAATTAT
>NW_028140064.1:0-35822 GCF_965202585.1 Thalia democratica | reverse complement strand
ACCCTGAGCTTAAAAGTACTTAAAACATTTTGAGTTATCCTGATTTTTACTGAGACATACTAAAGTTTTCCAAAACTTCATAAAATCCTTAGTTATCCTGAGTGTGTGGAAATATTCTACTAATGTTTTTGATACAAAACAAAATGTTAAAAATAATTTTTTTAAGGTCAACTTTTTCAATGCTTTTAAAAATTCACAAGAAATATAACTTTTCATTTATCTTAAAATCAGTTTTTCTAAGATCTTTAGGGAATAGCATTTTTTAGATACTACAAACAGTTGGTAAAAAGAAATTTTTAATACAATTTTAAATTTGATTTAAAACTAAATAAATTTGAATTTAAGATTAATCTATTATATCTTTTAGACTAAAAATTGATTGTAAAAATTTTTTTTTACAAGTTGCTATAAATTAATTCTTGATGTAACAAAAGAAATTTTAAAATAACTTGCTACAAAAATTGTTTAATTTTTAAACTTTATGGCTGATAGAATAACAAAGTTTGATTTGTTTCTTATCTTAATAAAAAAAGAAACTACTTTTAATAAAAATTTTATATTTAGATAATTTAAACAATACTTTTTGTATAGTAAGATTAAAACTGCAATCACAGTATGAACTGTTTGTTTATTATTTATTTTAATTCATTATTTTATTTTTTTCTGTTTTTTTTTATTTTTCTTTTAAATTATGTTGATAATATTTTTATTCGTATTAACAATTTATTTTTATTTTATTAGCAGTTGTTATTTGCTATATTTACTACAATTTGTTTATTCTTGAATCATTATCACTATAAAACAGGTTTAGCTTTATGGTTCGTTAACAAAATGTTAGCATTTGTCCTTGTAAAAAAATCTGTCATAAGGTTATACTACTGTGGTGCACTAACTAGTTGCGTACTGTTTGAGTTTAAATTCTTATGAAGTTAATGAAGTTATAAAATGTTTCCTTATGGAGTATTTCATCAACATCGGTGCACATTTGCAATTACGCACCGAATCAGTATACTGGGTAATTTCCCTAAGTTGTCACTAATTGGTATTCGAAATTTCGTTTTTCTTTTCAAATACTAGAAAAACATAGTTGAAAAAAGGCAAATTAAGCAGAAAAAATAAACAACAAAGGATAAAGATATTGCATTTTTTTTTACTTCTTTTTTTTTGGGTGGCACGCATGCGCCAGCGTCCCTCCCCACGCTACGCCCCTGGTTCACACTAAATTGAGTAATATTTTTTAGTTAAAAAAAGTAACTACATATAGAAAATTTCACATGAAAATAGGTAATAAAAGTATCATTACTTAAACTTAAGAAAATTATATATAATAGAAATAAAAAATAATTAAAACTTGTTAAAACGTTTGAATACATATAGTGTTTTCTCTTAATGTAATAAACGAATTTTAGCCACCTCCAGGTAAAAATGTAAATAAAAATCTATTTATATGTCTCATATATACTAACATTCGTATGAATAATAGTATTGTGTACAACTAAAAATAAAAATACTACTCTTTGTTTTTGATTATGAAATAAAAGTATTAAAGCCTAATCTAGAATAAAAATGAATGGATTGAAATTAAAAAATTATTTCATAAAGCAGCTTCGGATATTTAATGGTTATCTTTTGATTAATTCTTATAAAAGCTTGCGAACCTTTGATATTACTTTTAAAACTATAAAGCTGTGTCAATTCTAGAAATTTGTTCAAATTCTATTATACCGTAACTTCTTACTTTGTAAATAAATTTAAATTTTTTATTTTTTGTATTTGTTTAGTTAGTAAAATATAAAAGTTTAATTTGTGATCTTGGTAGTTTTGTTTTCTTTTTTATGTTTTTAACATTTGTGAGACTTAAATAATGAAGTATTTTATAAACAAGCTATTAGGTATTTGGATAAATATGGAATTTTATTAAATACATAATTTAAAGGTTTAAAGTTAAATTTTAGCTAATTTAAAAAACTAATTAAACGCATAAGTTCATAACTTATAAAAAAATTTAACAAACAATTTAAATAAATGATAAAAATGTTTATGAATCTGTCAATGTAAGAAATATTAAAGTTTTGTTCTTCCATAAATTTATGTTCCAAATATAGTTAAATCATCTAAAAAACCATTTATTGAAAAAAAAACAATTACTCATATGGAATAATAATGGTAGAATTGTAACTACTTTCTTTACTTGACTAAAGAAAGTTTAGATAAAAATATTTTCATATTATAAAGTTAAACTGCCAATGGAAAGAATTTACTTTCGAAGAATTAAAAAACAAATTATTAAAATACAGCTAAATTTTTTTTATTGTTTTTATATTTTGTAAAAATATAGTTCAATTTTAAGTATTTAAACTTAATAAACTAATATGTCTCTAACCTTTTAAGAAAAAATATTTATCTGAAGACATTGTTAATTTAGTTAAGCTATTGTTTTTACGATAAAATTTCGATAAGTACATACTTATGTTAGTAAATACAGTAAAAAATCAATACTGACCATCGTTTGCAGTACTTTCATTACTGACTTATTTTGCATGGCTGTTTTAATCTTGAAAAACCGCTCATTGAATAAAAAGTACAAACTTGTATATTTGTGTTAACATTCAGGCTTCTAAATTTAAAAATGTTTCTTTTGTTGTTTATTAAAACTAAAAAAGTTAGGATATCGTTTATAAGCTTTACTTTTTATTTTATTCATTACCATTTCGTTAGTTTTTTAATAACATTTCTAAATTGATGACGTCACATAGCGACAAACTGCAGCATCAAGTCTAACGCGGTTTTTAAAGCAATTACCTTTTTTTGTAAAAATTTTCAATTCGGGTTTTAATCACATTACTAGTTTTGTTATTAATGATTCTATCATTTTTATTGGCTACTATAATTTTTTACGTACCTACAGTCTGCAGAAGCCTTTTTGCTAAACAATAAAGCCCACAAGATTTTTTTAACTACGCCGGAACCCATAAAAACTGACTCGAGAATAATATTCTTTATATGTGTTTTACATTGAAAAGGTATTTTCTGTGGCATGATTTATAATCATTGAGTTTTTACAAGCGACTTATCAAAGAAATTAAAGAAATTCAGAAGAACTTTATAAAAAATGCGTAAATTTACTACCAGTTGGGATATTGATGATATCTATGTTTATTTCTGTATACTATCTCGAAAATAATGATCTGAACAAACTAGTTAAAATGCCAAAAACATAGATTTAAGTGCAGGTCATTTTTTTTAAATAAAGATATAACATTTAGGAATTCTTTTTTTTTTTTTCTTCAATTTAGTATGCTACCTAATAATTATTAACACTGTCAGACTTTTTAGTTAACTCTTAAAATATAATATAAAAGTATTTTTTGACTCTATTTTTAAACGTACCTGTAGTTCAAACACTGTGTAAAACATTTAAG
Source organism: Thalia democratica (assembly GCF_965202585.1). NCBI lineage: Eukaryota > Metazoa > Chordata > Thaliacea > Salpida > Salpidae > Thalia > Thalia democratica. Next base: position 32,400 of record NW_028140064.1, on the reverse strand, counting down.
CTACGTGATACTTTATATACTAATACATTAAATTTATGATACTGTTTAAAATATTTTTGTTGTTGTCTGAAAGTTTAAAATAGACAACAGTGTTTGACATAAATGTTTTTACGGTTTATTTCATAAGGTATAAAAAAGTACTTTTGTAAACAAAATTAGTGAGTAAAACATTAAGTAAACATGGTTTGTTTTAAAAAACAAGATGTAATAAACCAAGGACATAGTTAATAACTCAACTTTTTTTTGTAAATTTCTACTAAATTGTAATATTTTTTACGACCATTACGAACACAGACAATTAAGTATAAACATAAAGACCAATATAAGAATAACATAGTCATGCTTAGTTATCCATTCAATTACCTAATAAAAAACGAAAAGGACTTTAGCACATTTAGCAGAATTATTTAGTTTGTATTAATGATAAAAGTAATAATTGTCTTAAAAAACAGTTTGTTACAACTTAAACTGCTAAAAAATTATTAATTCTTTTTGCAAATGCAGGGTTGCCAAAAAATCTGGAACCCTGAAAATATCTGAAATTTTGAACAAAAATCACTAAAATACCTGTAATTTTAAAGAAAATTAAAAATTCATGGAAAAACATGTAAAGTAATGAATTTTCGATTGGCATAAAAATCTAGAATATAGACTTTTTTTTTGTTATAAAAAAATTTGTATTATAAAACACGTTTAGATAGCTTTAAAGTATCTTTTCAATGTTGTTATACTATTTAAGACAGTTTTTAACCTTAAATCTTGTTATACACTAAAAATGGACCAATAAACTTGTTCTTTATGAGTCCTAGATTTTTTTTTCAAAAAACCTTTAGCAATCCCATGTATGTTGTTGTACTAGAATAGGGGTCTTTAAGATTTGCTCCGATACACACTAGTGTGCACGAAGTTTATTTTGGAATGCACAAAACTTATTTTTTATTTCAACTAGATATTTTCGAGTTCATAGTGAATAAAGTTTTAAGGTAGACGTGCACCGAATTATTTTTCACAGTACAGTGTGCGCGGATTTCAACTACCATGATCACTTCTTATCAATATAGGCAACATAATACCTGTTTTAGGTTAAGGCTATAGGGTGGGGGGTCCACTTTATTTTTTACAACTTGATCTTATTTTGTAGAATTTAATCTGAGCTATCAGACACTTTTAACCGCTTAAAAAAACTCAAAGTAACTTTGAGATATAAGCTGTCAAAGAAAGGGCGTTCAATAGGTTCCTTATGGAAGGCGAAAACTAAAAATGCGAAAAAAGACCATTTCACTAAACATCTATCTCCTCCTTCATTTTTTGAGTAATCTTTCTCAAATTTTTACAGAATGTGTATCATTAAACTTTAAAGAGATCTATTGTAGGTATTTTTTTAATTTTGAGTAAAAAAAAATTATTCTCAAAAAACTACCCTTTTTTTTAGTTTTTTGTGGATAAAATTTTTATTTTTCAAAATTTCAAAAATTCCAACATTCAGATTCTTCAAAATATTAAAAGAAACATTTCCTGAAAATTTGAAGTCTCTAGGTCAAAAAATGAAGGAGAAGATAGGTTTTTAAAGAACTTTAAAATTTTTGAGAAAATTGACCCAGAAAAATTTGCGGTCCATACGTTTATATTGGAAAATTTTTACAAAAAATTAAATATCTAAAAAGTTAAATGATATTTTTGAATTCTATAAAAACTGGCTTATAGTTTGTACTTTAAGCTTTCATATAAAAGCCAAAGTTAATTTTAGTAAAAAAAAATGTTAGACCCCCCCCCCCCACCCCTATGGCCTTAATATTTAAAGTATTTCAAAAAAAGATTTAAAAAACTTGATAACAAACTCCGGAATATGAAGTTAAAGACACACTATTTTAGTTTGCTGAAATGAAAAATATTTTAAATTAGCTACAAAGAAAGAGTTCAATTTGCAATCCTGAATCACTGATAATAACGTTAATCTGATTTTGTAGACTGGCATGTATGCAACCAGTGTTGAAGCTTATATGGCTTAATGGTAACTGTATTAAGTAAGCACAATGCCGTTAGTATTTTTACGCAAAGGGCTACAAACACTGATGTAAAGCACAGTTTTGTTGTTATAACAAGAGTTGCGACTCACTCAGGCTAAATTAAATCAGAATGAAATGTTGTTTAACTTAATTAATAAAATCAACAGGAAAAAGTTTTTTGCCATTACAGATATAAATTTAAGCAAACTTGTGTGATGCATTTAGTTAATTTTCACAGGATAAGCACGAACCACGCGAGGAAGCTGCTGTCCACTGAGTGCGTGTTGCTGGATGCGCTGAGCAAGCTTGTGTCTTACGAGTGCACGATCGGAATGAACGGGTGGTGCCACGTCGTGTGCAACAACGAGAACCAGGTTTTCGAGTTGAAATATTGTGTAGTAAATTTAATTGCAAGCATTGCCATGCAGTGTGCAATAACGAGAACCAGGTTTTTGAGTCGAAATATTTTGATTTTAAGTAAGCTGAATTATAAGCATTGAGTTAGTCTGCAGATGAGTTTCAAGGTTATCATTGACTTTGGATAAAAAGGCAAAGGTAAACAGCATGCATGCAGTTTTTATTTTTTTGTAAATTTAAAGCTTGATTTTATAATAAAAAGTTAAGCTTTTATCTCCCTTTTTTAACGAAACTGATTTAATCAAATAAATTAAGTGTATTAAAAAAAGTTTACGTTATTATGTTTGAGAGGCTACTTTTTTTATGTCAAGTTTTCGGATTTTATAAAATTATATATTAATACAATGGGATAAACATCTTAATTTTTCAGGGTTGAAAGGTAATTAAACTTTTTTAACTAGAAATGTCTAAAAATTTAATAATAATAGATTTGAATTTTTATTTTATTTTAACAACATTTGTAACTCTCAAGTTATTTAAAACCTTTAATATTTTCCCACTTGATAAGGTTTCCTGATTAAAAAGAATTTTGAAAACTTCATACGATAGTTGCACATCCAAGTTAAAATACAAATTATCTATTTTTACTCATCCCTAAGTTTACCGAGTGATGGTTTTGGTTTATTTCTTCGAGATTTTAGAATTTAACTACTTGCAGTTTTACCTATGATCTAAAAATTCGTTTGCCTTAAAACACAGGACCTTAACTTGTTGCAGAAGCTGTGAGAATGGTTTAACCAGATCATAGTTGCCCAAAGTGGGCCATAAGCCGCAAAGAAGCAACAGGGGTATTAAATTGAAACTTACACTTTATATTCTGGAGTTGATAATAAAAAGTAAAAATGAGGTCTAAGGAATATTTAAGATTAGTTTTGAAACTTACACTAGGTATTAAAGGAAATTTTCAAACTTACACCAGTCCAGGGCTCCCAAAGCTGGCTATTTTAGAAAGTTAGGGAGTACATACAACCATGATTTGAAACTTACACTATATAAAGTGGAGTTGATCATGAAGAGCAGAAAATAAAATGACCTTCGCGAATTTTTTTTTAAAGATCTATTGGAGGAGGCCATTGCTTTTTTAATTTCTTTAGAGGGGGCCATATGAAAAAACGTGTAAAGTAACCCTAAACTAGATTAGACCAAAAGTTTACGTAAAAAAAACACTTTCTTTCTTTTTAAATAACTCTTCAAACTTTACTTTTAAAAAAGTAAAAAGGGTTAACAAAACTGAAATACTGTACAGAAAGCTCATTGAAAGAAACAAAGTTAACTTACTTTATCTATTTTTAAAGTAATAAAAATACCTTAGTCTAATTCAGGATCAGCAGGCATTTGGTGGTTGCGGGCTGTATTTCGTAAATAAAATATTTGTGGGCCGCACTTGTAGTTTCAATTTTTACTCTTCCAAAGTACCTTGTGTAAGTTTCGAATTTCCCCTATACTTAACCTAAGACCTTTTTTGCTCTTTTCAAACCTCAGAATATTTAGTGTATGTTTCATAAATTTTATTTCGCGGGCCGCACTTTTGCCCTTCATGAGACCCGTGGACTCCAGTTTGCCCTTGGTCTAGTAGAAAGATGATGATTTTTTTTGATCTTGCTTTTTTTTTACTCAAAACTGACTAATACTAGTCCGAAGTTTTTTTATTTATTTGATGCAATTTATTTTTAATAACTTCATAAAGTTTTTTGTTTCTTAAAAATTATTGTTGTCTATTGATTACGTTGACTACATTTAAATTTTGTTTATACTAATGAGGATCATAAAAATTTTCTATTGTTTACCTTCTACTTAAATTGCTGTATAAATTTTTACTTTTACCCTAAACTGTGGCTAGTTTTTGTAAATACTCAATTATTTTTTTATGCTTAAAGATAGATGTCCTTAAAACGTGTTTAGCCAATATACTTTGACACTTTTATATTGTTTAATAAGAGTCTTTTTAAAAGATACTATTAAATGTTTATGTACATTGAAAAAATCTTTCTCAACGTCTGAATACTAAACAACAATAAATTAAAGTTCAACATTTTTAAACTTACATACAAAGTTACTTTATAAACACTTAAAAAACCTTTAGTAATTTAACACTCTTATATTTCAGGTGATATCTATCATGGACACAATAGTTGCCACAGAACTGATGGACAATGAAGGAATAGAAAGAATGCTTAAACAGTGATTTAACTTTACATATTGAAAGTAATTTTAGATAATTTGCAGTATAGGAAAAATACTTAGTTTATAGAATATAGATTTACGACTTGTTCTAATTTATGTTTTTTAAGGTTATTTCTAAGCTTTAAGTTAAAAGAAATATATAATTAATTAACTGTCTAAAAAGTCTTGCTAATTTTTATTTAATCTGTTAAATTTGAAGGCACCTCTTATAAACTCATAAAAAAGTTTTTTGTAAAATGTTTTCATAAAACTATCTAAATTGTTATTTTAGTAATTATATGAAATTTTTGGATTTTTTTACATTTAGTGTTGTTTTTTATTAAGTACTATTACTTGTTTTCTATTAAACTTTAAAAACACTATGAATTATGTAACTTTATATTGTTGCTTTTGAACTATAAATTTTGTAAAGTACTGTTATTTTATATTTTAAATCTAACTTGGTACTTAATTGTTAATTTTTTAAATAAAAATGTTTATACTCAAAATGTCTTAAATCTTATGTACTTTAGTATGCTATGTTTATTGAATTTGATTTTAATTTTTGAGGTGACATAAATCTGTACTCTGAAGTTGAGCTATCGGAAAAATAGTTTACAAAATTATTTTTGACAGAGAATTACACTTTGAAATACCTGGAGTTTTAAAATTAAAGAGAAAAACAAATATTTGGCATTTGAGAACTTTTGAAAAAACCTTGAGTTTTGAACAAAAAGCAGTAAAAGACCTGTAATTTTAATTTAAAATTATAAAACTCATATTATTTACCCAAAATATATCAAATACAAAAAAAACTTATTTGTGTTATTTAAAATTTATTTTATTCAAAACCATGTTTAAAGTAGACTACAGTATCTTTTCAATATTTTTATACTATTTAAGACATTTTTCTACCTAAAATTTAGTTTTACACTAAAAAATTGTATTTCAAAACCTGGAAGAAATTTATAGCCATAGAAAAAAATTTCAACCTTTGGCAACCCTGTTTAAATGATACGGTTAAAAATTACAAACATGAGAACAAGTTAAATTAGAGCAAAAAAATTATAAAGCAATGTATAATTGCTTTAGCATAAATTACAAACTGAAAAACTAAGTTTTCTGTAATAAATACTATTTTAGGTATTTATATTTTTATTTTCATACTAGCTCAAGCTAGGTTGATGTAAACAGTTTTTGGCAATTTGGGCATTTTTTTCAACTAATCAGCAGGTTATCATTTGTAATTTCTTATTTACAAGACTACTTTACACAAATAAAAAACAAACTTCAACTTTACAAAAAACAATGAAAATATCATTATTTAAAAACAAGAAAACTTTTGAGTTTAATTTTTAGTTTAGCAAATACTTAAGAATATTAGATACAGTTTAATGTGATTAAACATTAAATTTTAAACCTATTTGATTTTAAATTAAATTCTGTGAACGTTACCGCAGTAAATTAAAGTTAAAACTACAATAAATAATTGTGCACCAGTTAGCAATATCGTTTTGCAGAAAGGTTCTTTTTATAACATTGTTATAATTTAAAAAATGTTTTTTTTTGTAACAGGATATCAAATTTCATGCGACTTAATTGAAAGTTTTGAAAAATTTTTGTTCATTCATGCATGTAAGAGAAAGCTTCTAAGGTCACGTGTTTTACTGATGCATTTTTGCATTCACATACTACAGCCATATGTATTTAATGACTCCTCAGTTGGAGCAGGGAATCATTTCAGCCACAGCTTGAATCAGTAAACATGTAATTCTGGAATAGATATTGTTTTATGTCAAATTTTTTATTAAGGATGTGTTCATCACACAAAAATTTCATTATAAGTTTAAGCAGTTAACTCTCATTCTGATTTGAACATTCTCAAAGTATTATTTTTTTAGAATTAAATGTTTTAATAACAGGCAAAATAATTTCTAATCAATAAAGTTTTTTTTTTACAAGTTCTTAATAAATTTATTATTGTTTGTATCTGTTCTTTGTTTAAAATATGTTCAATAATTGTCAATCCTATTTTATATAGAGTAGTTCTAAATGTTATTTAATATCAGCATTTATTATTCTTAAGCTAACATTGTGGATATTTATTTTGTATGGTCTATGATTTGGTTTGCAAATATACTATAACTGTACTGTTTACTATTTAAGGAACCTAAATCCAGGGGTCATATTTCCCAATGCAGAACTTTTTTGAAACTAAGTAAAAACCCTGACATTGGCCTTGTTTAAAAAGTAGTATTTGATTAATAAGTCTTTATGAAATAGCAACTTACCCAATATTTTTTTAATCAGTAGTTTTTCCTATACATTTTACTTTTATAAATATATACTTTGTTTTAAAATCTATTGAAATTGCTAGTGGAAATTAAAATAAGTTTTGCAAATAAATGTGATTTACATAGTACAATACAAACCTGCTAAATTTAGGATTTTTGCTTGCAATTAAAAGTATTAAAACTAGTTTAATACTAACTACAAATAAAACTAATTAAAAAAAGTACTATGTTGTAATATGGCATCAGAATAAATTATATTACTTATATTATTTTACTTTAATTTATATTACTATTAACAGGGTTGCCACTTTACCTGGAATTTGACTATTTAGGCAAAAAAAAATGGAATTTGAGGAATTATGAAAAAACCTGGAATTTTGAACAAAATTCACAAAAAAAAAACCTGGAAAATCATGTAATTTTAACAATTTTCACATGTTCAGTAGTAAAATTTCAGTTTTACTCAAAAAATGTACCATCAAAATAAAAAAATGTTGTCATCAAAATTTTATTGATTAAAATACATGCTTAAATTAACTTAACAGTATCTTTTCAATGTTTTTATGCTTTTTAACACAGCTTTTTACGTTAAACTTAACTTTAAACTAAAAATAGAACTAAAAATAAGTGCTTTTAAAAACCAGAAAAAATTTGGAGAACCTGGAAAAAATTTTGAAAAAAATGGGTAGCAAGCAACCATGTATTAAGACCATTTTGTAGAAAGTAGATAGTGTACAGTTAGTATGAGCCTGGCAAATTTGCCAAAAATTCAGGCTGGTTTTTTTTTGTAAAAATTTAGCTAACTTAACTTTTCTTATAAGAGTTTGAGTTGATTCAGTTTTAATTATTATGGTTTTTTATAAGTATTTTTCATTCATTGCAAAACTTTTTTTCATAGACATTTGTAAAAGTTAAAAGCATGCAATAAGAGTCCAGCTTTTAGTTTTTTAAACATAAAGCTTTGGGGTGAAAAAAGGCGGTATGAACATTTTGTGCACAATAAATATATTTTTTCATTTATAAAAAAGGTTTAGTCTTCTTTGAAATTGTATTACATTTTAAAATATATTAAATCATACAATTTTGCTAATTATTTATGTTTTTGAAAGTAAAAAATGGTTACATATGTAAATATTTTTGACCTAAAATGTTCTTATGTGATTAAAATGTATAATTTGTAAGAATCTTCACTAGAATAAGTGTTTTTAGTGGTTTAAAAAAAATCTGGCTAGTTTTGGGGTCAGCAAACTGCGACCTGTGAGTTAATTTCGGCTCTAATAATATTTATAAGAATAAAATCATTATGTGATAAAAACTTACAGTTAGGTTATCAAGCTAATTTTTAATAACTACCATACCAGTGCTATATTGTTGATCACTTTATCTCATTTATAATTTAAATTATAGTAAGGCCCGCCATAAACTTTTATAGGCAAATTGCGTTATTTATAAAGGTCTGCTAAATCCTGTACTAATTTATAGTCACTCGGGCTTTTTATTTTGTTTCGCGACGGCACAATAGCACAAGAACAATTAGCTTCGTAGCTATAAGCTTGTTAAAGCAGAAAACTTATGTTCTATTTCGTAATGTTTAAAGATAAACAAGGGGAGGTTATTTTTTTAAGTTAGCTTTATTTTGTAGAGTTTTATCTAAGCTTAAAGTTACTTATTGCAGTTTTTTTAAATAAGTTTGTTGTTTAGTATATGAACAATCAATGTTTGTAATTTCATTGGTTTCCTTCAGTAAAAGAAAACTAAAAGAGCCAAAAAAGACTCCTTTATTTAAAATTTATCTTCTCATAGAAAATGTACTAAAGTAAGTTTTTGTGAAGTAAAGAGTTGCGACCTCCTTGTGTTGTTAGTGCATTTTATATGGTTGAATGTCGAATTGAACAAAATGGCTCAAAATTGACTAATTGAAATATGAAAGGTAAAAATGGTTTCTTGAAAAAGGTCCTACGAAGATATATTAACAAAAGTGGCTTCAGCAAAAACCAAGTTAATTTATTCTAAGTTAGTTAGTTCAAGTGACACTACAGTACAGAGTTCCCAAACACTTAGTATAATTTGGACAGTTTGAATTTTTATAAGCTTCAGGATAACTCAGTCTAGTTTAAAGTTTTTTTCTAAAACTTTGGATGACCCGAGTTTTATTAAAAGTTTTGGTTTTTAATGGTTTTAAAAAGTTTTTTACTTATTTAAATAAAAACAGAATTACTCTGTACAGTTTAAAATGTCACCCACGGATGTTTTTTTTACTCCAAGTGAATAGGTATAAGTTGATTATCTTTAGTTATAATAAATATCATGATGATTCTTTTTAAACATTAAAAAAAAAATTTTATTGTAGTATAGGTTTTACTCATTTGCGTGATGTTTATAAATAAGTAATTTTTGTTCAAGCTACAAGTTTTTTATTGCAGTTATCATTAATAAGCCTATTTTTTAAAATATTAACAACCAAAGTTTGTAATTTCATTAATTTCTTATAGTAGAAGCAAACTAAAAGACCAAAAAAAAGAATTGCTTTATTTAAGTTTTTCTTCTCCAGTTTGTAAAATATGAGTTACAACCTCCTTGTGTTGTTAGTGCATTTTATTTGGTTCAATGTCTAATTGAACAAAATGGCTCAAAATTGACTTATTAAAATATGAAAGAGTAGAGGTAAAAATGTTTCTTGAAAAAGGTCCTACGAAAATGTAGAGTCCTTTGTTGATGTGACGGAAATCCCCAAATATTTGCTGAGTCAGCATAAAAAATTATAAAAAATTTATCTTTTAGTTAGTTCTTAATAAGTTTGGGTAAGGTGGGTTAGGGTTAAGGATATAAATAAAAAAAATAAAAATAATTTGGGTGAGGTGGGTTAGGGTTAAGGGTAAAAATATTAAAAAAAAAATAATAATAATAAAACAAACTGATGATTCAGCAAAAATTAGGGGAAACACCTTTGCTTTAAAATTGACCCCAAAAAAGTACTGACAAAAATGGCTTCAACAAAAAAAATATTTTAAGTTAGTTAGTTCATGTGACACTACTGTAAAGAGTTCTAACACACTTAGTATACTTTGGAAAGTTTGAATTTTTATAAGGTTCAGGATAACCCAGTCTAGTTTAAAGTTATTTCTAGAACTTTGGATAACCCGAGTTTTATTAAAAGTTTTGGTTTTTAATAGTTTTAAAAGGTATATTTAAATTTTCTAGTTATTTAAAAAACTCAGAATTACTTTGGACAGTTTAAAATATCTCTCACGGATTTTTAACTCAAAGAATACAAGTATAACTTTGATGATTCTTTTTATACATTGAAAGTTTATTTCTTATTGTAGTATAGCTTCTACTCATTTGCGTAATGTTAGTTAATAAGAATACCAAAAAATATTTACAATGGCTAAAAATTACCAACTTATACCGATATTTCTTTGAGTAAAAATAATCCGTGAGGGAATTTTTTAATATGTCTTAAGTAATTTTTAGTTTTTTGAATTATTTAAAAAATTCAAAAAATACTTTTTGAAATTAACAAAAACTAAAACTTTTAATAAAACTAGGATCATCGTTAAATAATGGTTTAAATTATTTGATTTGTAAAAGTCTTTCAAATATAGATTTTGTTTTTAATGAAAGTTGAAGAAGTTTTTTTAACAAGTTGTAAAAGGTAACTTAAAATTCTTAAGTAATAGTTTATGCAAAAATATACAAACTTTATTTAAGTGCTTTAGTTAGGTACTACTATTTTAATAGTTTAATCAATGTATTTAGATAGTTTAGATAAACTTAAACAAACAGAAAAATATATTAAGCTTAGTTTACATAAAATATAAGTTTTTAACAAAAGTATAATAAGCTCAATTTTTTTAAAATAGATAAAAGTGTTTATTATTTGGAACTATCAACTTATATGGATATTAAGTTGTTACAAAATTGTTACAAACCTTAGCGGTAGACAATGAAAAAAAGTTACTATAAAAATGTTAGCTAATTTAAATAAATGCTCGATATGCTTTGATAAAACTGATTAATATAATATAAAGAAAGAATAAAACTATCAACTGTAAATAAGCTATTTAAGCTTGTTTGTATTAAACGTACAATTATCTGACTAGTTTGTATTCCTAGATAGTAAAATTGATTTAACATAAACTCTTAATACAGTTAATTTAATTTTTGTTAAACTATGCTATTGAAAAAAAGTAATTGTGAAATAAAAATTGTTCAGATTAAAGAAAGTAAGAACTTTGCGTAGACCAAAATAATATTTTACAATCCAAAATCACAAAAAAGCCATATTTTTTTGACTTCTAACTTTAATTGTAGCGTATATATATTAAACGCTAATTAGTACTATTTTAAACAGTATCTTAAAGTAAAGTCAAAAAGTAATTATGTCCGAGCAAACTTCTAATAACAACAATGAACTTCTGAAAGAATCAGTAGGCCACGAAAATATTCCGACGGAACCCAATGAGGACGATTGGAGTGATTTTACAGAGACCTCCGATGCAGAAAGTGACAAATTTGAAAACTTGAACGATATATTTGGCTCACCAGCAACAAACTTTAGTTATGATCACCGACAAGTTTATGAAGATGAGATCTCTTCAGATAGGAGTTCAAATAGTGAATCAACTGGTAGTGATGGTTTTTTTGAGAGGAGCTTCGGAAACCCCTGCAACTCCACAAATCCAAAGTTATCAGCAAAGGTTAGATTTAAAATTGGTATAAACTAATATTGTCTTTTAAATAGTTAACTAAACAACGATTGATAGTCCGTTTTGGTAAATTTTTTGTTTCCTTTAAATTTGAGCTTACTCAAATTTTCACCCCTTCGAAGCCTAGTTTTTGAAATAAAAGTCAATATAATAAGTAAATTTATTACAACAAAGTATATAAATGGTCTGCTGTTGTATTTTTTTTAATTAATAGTTAGCCTTAATATAGTTTTGTTTTAAGTTTCAGTTAAAGTAGGAATAAACCACTTTAAAACTAACAGGTAACATCTGTAGAAAACGTTGTCACATTAGATTCTTTAGAATGTGCTGAAGAATTACAAGTTTATAGAAAAAGCGTTACAGCTGTTCACAGCAATACGGCTTTATTTAGGAGCAACTCTCTTGACAGTGAAGAAGAGGGAAGCTGGAGTGATCTCTCAGAGAAATCTGATGCTAAAACTGACCAATTTGAAAACTTGAATGACATTTTCGGCTCACCCACGACAAATTCCAGTGATAGTTCATTTGAGGAGAAACTCCAAAACCCCTTTGAAATATTTTGTCCTAAGAAAGAAACAATGGTTTGTTAGATTTAATGATTATCAAGGTTTTATTAGTTTTGTTTTACTGATTGTTTCAAGCAGAAAATCTCAAACTTGTAGAAAATTTGTCTTGACTTCAGTCACTCGTATAAATGCTTAGTTATTCTATGAAGCAACATTTAACTTTAAAGTTTAACTTATTGACTTTGAAATTTTACAGGTGAAATTTGCAGAAGACCTTGTCACGTTAGCAGTAGAGGACCCACTGGAATATGCAGAAGAATTACGGGTGTACAGAAAAAGCGACATTGCCAGAATCATGGCAGATAAGCAGCGGTTTAAGAACAGAATATCTCGGGTAGGCGGGCAGATAAGTCACGTGTTCAAGTGTGACCACCGAAAGAAAGTCTGGGAAAGAATAAACAGCTCAAACAATAATTGAAAAGTTTTTACAGAAGAAGTAGTACATTATATATAGGCAATATAGGCAAATAAAATTCTTTTTTTATATTCAAAATTGCGTTTTAAAAAAGTTTTATTATTTTTTGTTTCATCTGCACAAATTTTTGTATTATGAACTTTTTAGTTGCTTATTTGCGTAGGTCTTCCGTTATATAAACGCCTTTTTTAGTTTTTACTGCTTTATAATTTACGTATTTACGCATAGAAATAATTTTTTTGAAAACTGATAGATTTAACTAAAAAATGTGATACTAAGCTTACGATATTTCTTTTATTTAGTAAACAGATTTAGTATTAAACTAACACTAGTACTGATTACATTGATAAATTTAAAAATAGTTTACACTTAAATAATAAATTAAACTTATTTGGTACTACAGCTAAAAGTCTGCAAGACTAAAAATTTTAATTAAAACTAATCAAAATGAACAAAAAATTATAATTTTCTAAGTGTTTAGTTCATTTATTGCTACTGAAAGGATATTAGTTTTTAAACATTTTTTTTTTTAATTTTAAACGATAGAAGCCGAAAATTGTTTATAAAAATAAATAAATTTATAAAGAAAATGTTAAATCCTAACTGGTCTTCAAAATTTTGAAAGCTGCTTTTATTTTAACTAAGAACAAAGTTGCTGCTTAACATACTAAAACTATAACTCGTAGGATAATAAGTTACGTAGCTACAATGGTTAGTAATTGATCAATTAAATTATGTAGCAGTCAAGGATTTAGTTAAAATTTCTTAAAAAGTTTGTTTTGCACGCGTTTTAAACTAACAAGTGATTTTATGAATTAAAATTAGTTTAAGATAAAGCAGAACTATATATAAAGTTTGCTTATATTTCTAATTATTGATTGTAATGATGAGAAGCTTTGACATTTTCGTCATTATTATTATTTGAATAAGCCTCTTAGTTCACTCACACTAAATTGAGTAATATATTTTAGTTAAAAAAAGTAACTAATATAGAAAATTTCACATGAAAATAGGTAATAAAAGTATCATTACTTAAACTTAAGAAAATTATATATAATAGAAATAAAAAATAATTAAAACTTGTTAAAACGTTTGGATACATATAGTATTTTCTCTTAATGTAATAAACGAATTTTAGCCACCTCAAGGTAAAAATGTAAATAAAAATTTATTTATATGTCTCATATATACTAACATTCGCATGAATAATAGTATTGCGTACAACTAAAAATAAAAATACTACTCTTTGTTTTTGATTATGAAACAAAAGTATTATAGCCTATTCTAGAATAAAAATGAATGGATTGAAATTAAAAATTTATTTTATGAAGCAGCTTCGGATATTTAATGGTTATCTTTTGATTAATTCTTTTAAAAGCTTGCAAACCTTTGATATTAGTTTTAAAACTATAAAGCTGTGTCGATTCTAGAAATTTGTTCAAATTCTATTATACCGTAACTTCTTACTTTTGTTAATTAAAATAAAATAATTTAATAAAATTTGTTGTAATTCACATTCTTATTAATTATTTTTTTCCTTTTATCAATTTTTTATCTAGGAAATGGCCAAGGAAAATGATAGTGTAGCATACATCATTTTGATTTGGGGCCAAATCGTAAGAAATATTAACATTAATTATAAAATAAACATTTAAGAGTTTAAATAATATGCAAACTAAGGGAAAAAGAAAAAAAAATATAAAAAAAAATATTTATTTTTAGTTTTAATACCATATGATGAGAAAAAAAAAACCTTTATTTTTGGAGGGACCCCATGAAATAATTCCAACCCCAAACCAAATATTTTTTTTTTAAATTAAAGACAAAGGTGCGTTCTCTAAAATAAAAATTTTTTTTTTTAGATAGCTTTTAAGATAAGGAAAATAATTCACATTAAAATTTTATGTTTTTTGAAAAATTAATAAATTTGCCTATAAAATTTACTTTATGCTCGTCCATTTCGTTAGTTATTTAATAACATTTCTAAATTGATGACGTCACATAGCGACAAACTGCAGCATCAAGTCTAACGCGGTTTTTAAAGCAATTACCTTTTTTTGTAAAAATTTTGAATTCGGGTTTTAATCACATTACTAGTGTTGTTATTAATAATTCTATCATTTTCATTGGCTACTATAATTTTTTACGTACCTACAGTCTGCAGAAGCCTTTTTGCTATACAATAAAGCCCACAAGATTTTTTCAACGACGCCGAAACTCATAAAAACTGACTCGAGAATAAATTCTTTATATGTGTTTTACATTGAAAAGGTACTTTCTGTGGCATGATTTATAATCATTGAGTTTTTACAAGCGACTTATCAAAGAAAATCAGAAAAACTTTATAAAAAAATGCGTATTATTTAATACCAGTTGGGATATGGATGATATATGTTTATTTCTATATACTATAACTATACTATCTCGAAAATAATAATCTGAACAAACTAGTTAAAGTGCCAAAAACATAAATTTAAACGCAGTTCACTTTTTTATTAAAGATATAACATTTAGGAATTCTTTCTTTTTTTTTCAATTTAGTATGCTACTTAATAATTATTAACACTGTCAGACTTTTCAGTTAACTCTTAAAATATAATATAAAAGTATTTTTTGACTCGATTTTTAAGCGTACCTGTAGTTCAAACACTGTGTGAAACATTTAAGCTACATGATATTTTATATACTTACACAATAAATTTATGATACTGTTTAAAATATTTTTGTTGTTGTCTGAAAGTTTAAAAGAGACAATAGTGTTTGACATAAATGTTTGTACGGTTTATTTCATAAGGTATAAAAAAGTACTTTTGTAAACAAAATTAGTGAGTAAAACATTAAGTAAACATGATTTGTTTTAAAAAACAAGATGTAATAAACCAAGGACATAGTTTTTAACTCAACTTTTTTTGTAAATTTCTACTAAATAGTAATATTTTTTACGACCATTACGAACACAGACAATTAAGTATAAACATAAAGACCTATATAAGAATAACATAATCATGCTTAGTTATCCAGACAAATTACCTAATAAAAAACGAAATTTCGAAGGAGACAAAATATTGTTATAATTTTCAATCATTTTCTTATAGTAGACTACTTTGAATTTTCCTTTGCTTCACAAGCAACTATTTTGACCTTATCACATTTAATTAATCTATTTCTACTACTTCCAGTTTCGTACACTCCATCTTCTATAAGAAGAGTCCAAACATTATCGCACGACCTATACGACTTTAGAACTCCGTTGAAAGTTACTCTGTTTCTTATTTTGTTATTCAAAGCCTGAAAAATAAAACACTTGAATTCTAGTTTTAAATTTAAAAAAAAGTGTTTTATTTTTTCAGAACAGCCAATTATGGTAAGAAAACTGCAATAAGTTTCATTTTTAATACAAAGAAATAAACACTTGTTTATTATTAAACTTTATACTTCTAAAAGATTAATTCATTTTTGGTTTAAAAACCAAACAGCTTTGAAAATTACTTATGAGAATTTTATCAAATTTATTTAACTGTTATTTCATATAAAAAGTTTTGCCTACAATTAACATTGTTAAAAATAATTTTTATTCTATAGCTTTAGCCTATATATACTAATAAACTAGACTTTTGAACAATGTTAACTTTGATGTTAACTAATGAAAAGTTTTCACACGAGGAACAATAATTTCCAAAAATTAATTACTGTTATAAGTTTAGTTTAACAAGGGAAATTTTAACATGACCTGAAATTATCTTATTTAATTAAAGTTGAATAAAAAATAACACACATGCAACCTTGTTGATAGATTTGTCAAACTCTTGCATAACTTCCATTGCAACTTTTGGTGTAATGGCCTGCTGTTGAAGAAGTTCATCCAGTGTTTCTTGCAGATAGCTTCCCAGTGTAGTGCCACGGTATAACTGGTAACTCATAATGACTACTTCTAATTTAAATTTTTGTTTTTAACAATTAATAATTATTTACATAAAGAAAAATTTTAATTATTGAATCAACAAATAGAACATTAATATTTTATTAATATTTTTTATAATATACACACCACGCATATTTAAGTTTTAAATTTATTTAAGACAATTTGTTACCATGTGTTGGTCAGATACACTTACTTTTTACTATAGTATTATTTAATAAACTCAAATTGGTATAAAAGTTTAATTTTTAGTAACCAATCTTTATATCAGACAAGCAACAATAAATAACTATAAAACAAACTGACTTTATTTTTTTTTGTACACAGATGTTGAGTATTTTATTTTCTTAACTAAAACAACAAGTTTGTATATTGATTTAAATATTAACCAGTTTTTACTGTGGTATAATTTAATTTCTGAATTATTGTTTTAAATGTTAAGTAATACAAAAAAACTATGAATGATTGAAATATGAAAACAACTAGAAAATGTTTAACAGATACAACAATACAGTGAGTTGTAAATTAGTATTACAATTATTTTAGTAATAGAACAGGATATTAGAAGAAAACATCAGATAAATAAGTGAATTTAGGAGCAGTTTTTAAATGAAATACATATATGTCTAAAATTTAAAAGGAAATCTATTTATTGATAACAGATGAACTCTGCCTTATAATAATTAAAGTGTTTGATGTATACATCAAAAAAAAAACTTTTTTAATTTACAAAATTCAGTTATGTTATATTTATTGAAACATTGATTATTTTTACAGCACAGACTTCTGAATTTCATTAAATGTTTATCCACTGACCATAATTTACAGCTGTAGTAAAAACAAGTGACATTCAAAACAACTATAATTGTGTATAATTTTTTTTATGTCATTTGGACCTAAAACATTCACTGTTTAATTATTTAAAAACAATTTTAAAAAATTAAGTTTAGAAGCTTAAAAACATTACTTTAGTTTAACTTAAACGTTTCTATAAAACTTGTCATATAAACAAAGCTATATATTATAGCATTAGTATTGATATGTTGTATCAGTAAAACAATAACTAAGTTATTGCATTAGTTTGTCAACATTAAACATAATCAATAACCATTATACACTACACAGATAACATTTGACTTACTTATTGGTAGACAATATCTAGCTACTAATTATTAAATTATCTTCAAATTATAAAAATTGTAAAATTTGTTCAAATATTTTCTATTTGGGGTTGCCACTCATTTTTTCAAAATTTTTGTTTTTATTTTAGTTTAAAGTTATGTTTAAGGTAAGAAACTGTGTTAACTGTGTTAGTATAAAAATATTGATAAGATACTGTAAAGCTACTTTAAATATGTTTTATAAAAAAAAAAAATGATGATAAAAATTTATTATTGTTTATTTTTGATAAATTTTTCGAGTCAAATCGAAATTTTACTACTGAACAACAAAAAGTTTTAAAATTCCAGATTTTTTTTCAAAATTTCCCAAAATCCAGGTTTTTTTGCCTATATTGTCGAATTCCAGGTTTTTCCAGGATACCAGGTAAATTGGCAAACTTGTCTATTTTAAATGTAATATACAGTATAAAGTTACTTATCAAAATAAGTTCTATTCTAGTCAAAATAGTTTAGATAAGAGTTTTATCTGATGTTGTGTGCTTTTAACAGTTTTATAAGTAGAGTAGTGATGAAGCATACCATTTCAAACTAAATTTTAAATATAGAACAAAAGTCAAAACTGGTCTATAGCAAATGTAGATTGTTAAAACATAAGGGACAAAAGTAAATGGATATGTATTTGATTTTATTCAAACTTTTTTATTAGTTATCACTACTACTAAATATAAAATTATGAAAAGCGAATTGCTTGTATATGATTTTTTTATTGCAGTTTTATGACTCTACTCTAGTATTTAAAGCCAATTCATTAATTTATTTCTAGTTAAATTAGAATATTTTTTGTATAAATTAGTTTACTATAATTTACTTGCCAGCAAGGTTGTCATAAAAAAACGATTTTTAGATACTGAAAAAAGATGTTTTTTGTTTTTACATGTTGTGTTTAAGTAATTATGTGGCGATTTTTATAAAAAAAAATTAAAACAAACAAAAATACTTGGTTTAAATGCTAAAATTTGTTAATAAAAACTAAAGTTATATTTATCGTTAGTATAAGCAAAACTTAATAAATATTTTTTGGCAAACCTGTTCTAATAAAATTTAAAAAATTCAATCATGCTTTCTGCTTGTGTTAAAACAAAAACAGAATTCTGTTAGGTATTAAAGATTTTAACTCTAAGATACAATATTTTAAAATCTATGTCTATAGAAATAAATCTATAAAAGCTTATACTTTTAAAAAGTGTGAGTTAATTTTAGAAATATGAAAAATAAACTGAAGATAAAGTTAAAACTAGTATATGTATTGAAATTTTATGAGAAAAAGATTTTTGTTGTATTAAATTTAAGTTTTGTTTAAATAGTGAAATAAGTACCTTTGAGAAAAAAGAATTAAAATTAGTTATCTACTTAATGTTTTACCTTGGTAGTTTTTTTACTTGTTATGCTTGTGAATGTTGAGTAAAAGTTTAGAAAGAAAAAATTGTAAAACATAATAATTCAGCACATGTTCATTGAAAAAATGTAGATAATTTAGTCTTTAAAATTAAAGATAGTAATAGAATAAATAATACTGTGAATCTAAATAGATTTAATAGAAGTATTCATTGTAGAATTTTTTTTTTAAAGAAGGATTTATACTTTTTAACAGTAATTTATATTGTTTTAATTGTTATACATATAGTATATATTTTATTTTAAATGCAAAATTTACCCCTACACATATATATTTATAAGTTATTTTATAAGTTTTTACAAAGTTCTTAATTGTTTTATTTTTTGAAACTTTTTTTATACTTTGTACAGGTTCCATTTGTAACCATTATTATGATTTATATGTTCACATTTTGAATTCTAAATTTACAGAGAACCTGCTCTTTATTTAAAACAGAGTTTCCACACGCCCAGGTTACACGCTCAAGCTAGGTTTAAATTAAATAAGAATTCAGGTTGAATCAGTCTAACTCAGGTAAGTTTGACCTTTTTTGAAAAACTGTGCCTTGTTTGGATACATTTTCTAAGTTTCAGGCATAGTTTTTTTCCCTCTAATATTTGTTTTCATTTAGAAATTTTGTTACAAGATGGGCATTTTTAAATGTTTAAAGTCAATAAGAGTAACTTTTTAAAGTTTTTTGCTATAATTTTTACTATTTTCATGTAAACTAATGCAAACTTGAGCAAAACTGATGTAAACCAGGTTATATTTTTAACTTCAAAGAGTGCCAACTTTTTTAAAGAATAGTCAAAACAAAATTATTATACTGGATGGGTATGTATAAAACTTGGCATAAATCCTTTTATGTTGACCTTATTCTCATTAATTTCTAAGCCGCCAGTTGGTTTTTACTCGAAAAGTTTAAAATAACTTTTTTGCTTCATATTTTCCCTTAAGAGGTAACCAATTCACCTTGAAATCTGAAAAAAACTGCATTTTGAAATTTTAGTTAAAACCTAAAAAATAAACATATACAATAAAATCCTGTGTTTTTTTTCTGGTTTTTGTTAGTTTTTAACATATTTAAAATCTTACAACAGTAGATTTATGGTAATTTTGTACAATTAAAAACATTTTTAATCTTCAATTAAACTTTTTTCTATATTAAAGAATAATAAAAATTTACTTTTAATATCTTGAAAAAAATTCTAAAAAAATCTGGAGCCACCATGCTTATGGAAGGCAAGAAAGTTTAAATAAAAAAATCAATTTATTTATTCTTTCACAGTTTTTCTATTAACAAGAAGTTAGCAGTGTATATAAAAGTATACATATACGTATTACATTATTTTTTAAAGCAATTTTCTTGCAAACGTTTAAGTACTTTTTATTTATTTTTAAAATCTAAAAATTTACTTATGGCTTCTTCATAGTCTAAACTAGTTGGTTAGATGTATTTTTGACGATTTAAAGATTTTTAGTGATAATAAAAACACTTAAAAAAAAAACAACTCATACAACTGATTTGCGTAGGCTAATAGAATGAATTTTGGTTTTTGCAATTTTCTTGCAAACGTTTAAGTACTTTATATTTATTAGACTTTTACATAGACTTTACATTGACTTTAAATAATAAGGCAAAGGTAAACAGCATGCATGCATTTTTTATTTTTTTGTAAATTTAAAGCTTGATTTTATAATAAAAAGTTAAGCTTTTATCTCCATTTTTTAACGAAACTGATTTAATCAAATAAATTAAGTGTATTAAAAAAAGTTTACGTTATTATGTTTGAGAGGCTACTTTTTTTATGTCAAGTTTTCGGACTTTATAAAATTATATATTAATACAATGAGATAAACATCTTAATTTTTCAGGGTTGAAAGGTAATTAAACTTTTTTAACTAGAAATGTCTTAAAATTTAATAATAATAGATTTGAATTTTTATTTTATTTTAACAACATTTGTAACTCTCAAGTTATTTAAAACCTTTAATACTTTTCCACTTCATAAGGTTTCCTGATTAAAAAGAATTTTGAAAACTTCATACGATAGTTGCACATCCAAGTTAAAATAAAAATTATCTATTTTTACTCATCCCTAAGTTTACCGAGTGATGGTTTTGGTTTATTTCTTCGAGATTTTAGAATTTAACTACTTGCAGTTTTACCTATGATCTAAAAAATTCGTTTGCCTTAAAACACAGGACCTTAACTTGTTGCAGAAGCTGTGAGAATGGTTTAACCAGATCATAGTTGCCCAAAGTGGGCCATAAGCCGCAAAGAAGCAACAGGGGTATAAAATTGAAACTTACACTTTATATTCTGGAGTTGATAATAAAAAGTAAAAATGAGGTCTAAGGAATATTTAAGATTAGTTTTGAAACTTACACTAGGTAATAAAGGAAATTTTCAAACTTACACCAGTCCAGGGCTCCCAAAGCTGGCTATTTTAGAAAGTTAGGTGTACATACAACCATGATTTGAAACTTACACTTTTATTGTGGAGTTGATCATGAAGAGCAGAAAATAAAAAGACCTTCGCGAATTTTTTTTAAAGATCTATTGGAGGAGGCCATTGCTTTTTTAATTTCTTTAGAGGGGGCGTTATGAAAAACGTTTTAGTAACCCTGAACTAGATTAGACCACAAGTTTACTTTAACAAAAAAACACTGTTTCTTTCTTTTTAAATAACTCTTCAAGCTCTTACTTTTATAAAAGTCAAAAGGGTTAACAAAACTGAAATACTGTACAGAAAGTTCATTGAAAGAAACTAATTTAACTTACTTTATCTATTTTTAAAGTAATAAAAAACCTTAGTCTAATTCAGGATCAGCAGGCATTTGGTGGTTGCGGGCTGTATTTCGTGAATAAAATATTTGTGGGCCGCACTTGTAGTTTCAATTTTTACTCTTCCAAAGTACCTTGTGTAAGTTTCGAATTTCCCCTATACTTAACCTTAGACCTTTTTTGCTCTTTTCAAACCTCAGAATATTTAGTGTATGTTTCATAAATTTTATTTCGCGGGCCGAACTTTTGCCCTTCATGAGACCCGTGGACTGCAGTTTGCCCCTGGTCTAGTAGAAAGATAATGATTTTTTTTGATCTTGCTTTTTTTTTACTCAAAACTGACTAATACTAGTCCGAAGTTTTTTTATTAATTTGATGCAATTGTTTTTAATAATTTCATAAATTATTGTTGTTTATTGATTACGTTGACTACATTTAACTTTTGTTTATACTAATGAGGATCATCAAAATTTTCTATTGTTTACTTTCTACTTAAATTGCCATATAAATTTTTACTTTTACCTTTAACTGTGGCTAGTTTTTGTAAATACTCAGTTATTTTTTTATGCTTAAAGATAGATGTCCTTAAAACGTGTTTAGCCAATATACTTTGACATTTTTATATTGTTTAATAAGAGTCTGTTAAAAAGTACTATTAAACGTTTATGTACATTGAAAAAATCTTTCTCAACGTCTGAATACTAAACAACAATAAATTTAAGTTCAACATTTTTTAAACTTACATACAAAGTTGCTTTAAAAACAGTTATAAAACCTTTATTAATTTAACACTTTTATATTTTAGATGATATCTATCATGGACGCAATAGTTGCCACAGAACTGATGGACAATGAAGGAATAGAAAGAATGCTTAAACAGTGATTTAACTTCACATATTAAAAGTAGTTTTAGATAATTTGCTGTATAGGAAAAATACTTAGTTTATAGAGTATAGATAAACGATTTGTCTAATTTACATTTTTTAAGGTTATTTCTAAGCTTTAAGTTAAAAGGTATAGATAATTAATTAACTTTCTAAAAAGTCTTGCTAATTTTTTTTTTAATCTGTTAAATTTGAAGGCACGTCTTATAAACTTATAAAAAAGTTTTTTGTAAAATGTTTTCATAAAATTATCTAAATTGTTATTTTAGTAATTAGATGAAATTTTTGGATTTTTTTACATTTAGTGTTGTTTTTTATTAAATACTATTACTTGTTTTTTATTAAACTTTAAAAAACACTATGAGTTATGTAACTTTATATTGTTGCTTTTGAACTATAAATTTTGTAAAGTACTGTTATTTTATATTTTAAATCTAACTTGGTACTTAATTGTTAATTTTTTAAATAAAAATGTTTATACTCAAAATTTCTTGAATCTTATGTACTTTAGTATGCTATGTTTATTGAATTTGATTTTAATTTTTGAGGGGACATAAATCTGAACTTTGAAGTTGAGCTATCGGAAAAATAGTTTACAAAACTATTTTTAACAGAGAATTACACTTTGAAATACCTGGAGTTTTAAAATTAAAGAGAAAAACAAATATTTGGCATTTGAGAACTTTTGAAAAAACCTTGAGTTTTGAACAAAAAGCAGTAAAAGACCTGTAATTTTAATTTAAAATTATAAAACTCATATTATTTACCCAAAATATATCAAATACAAAAAAAACTTATTTGTGTTATTTAAAATTTATTTTATTCAAAACCATGTTTAAAGTAGACTACAGTATCTTTTCAATATTTTTATACTATTTAGGACATTTTTCTACCTAAAATTTAGTTTTACACTAAAAAATTGTATTTCAAAACCTGGAAGAAATTTATAGCCATAGAAAAAAATTTCAACCTTTGGCAACCCTGTTTAAATTATACTGTTACAAATTACAAACATGAGAACAAGTTAAATTACAGCAAAAAAATTATAAAGCAATGTATAATTGCTTTAGTATAAATTACAAACTGAAAAACTAAGTTTTCTGTAATAAATACTATTTTAGGTATTTATATTTTTTTTTTCATACTAGCTCAAGCTAGGTTGATGTAAATAGTTTTTGGAAACCTAGGCATTTTTCTTCAACTAATCAGCAGGTTATCATTTGTAATTTCGTTATTTACAAGACTACTTAACACAAAAAAAAAATTCAACTTTACAAAAAACAATGAAAATATCATTATTTTAAAACAAGAAAACTTTTGAGCTTAATTTTTTTGTTTAGCAAATACTTAAAAATATTAGATACAGTTTAATGTTATTAAATTTTAAACCTATGTGATTTTAAATTAAATTCTGTGAAGGTTACCGCAGTAAATTAAAGTTAAAACTACAATGAATTATTGTGCATCAGTTAGCAATATCGTTTTGCAGAAAGATTCTTTTTATAACATTGTTATATTTTAAAAAATGTTTTTTTCTGTAACAGGATATCAAATTTCATGTGACTTAATTGAAAGTTTTGAAAAAACTTTGTTCATTCATGCATTTAAGAGAAAGCTTCTAAAGTCACGTGTTTTACTGATGCATTTTTGCATTCACATACTACAGCCATATATATTTAATGACTCATCAGTTGGAGCAGGGAATCATTTCAGCCACAGCTTGCTCCAGAAAACATGTAATTCTAGAATAGATATTGTTTTATGTCAAATTTTTTATTAAGGATGTGTTCTTCAAATAAAAATTTCATTATAAGTTTAAGCAGTTAACTCTCCTTCTGATTTAAACATTCTCAAAGTATTATTCTTTTAGAATTAAATGTTTTAATTACAGGCAAAATAATTTCTAATCAATAAAGTTTTTTTTTTTTACAAGTTCTTAATAAATTTATTACTGTTTGTATTTGTTCTTTGTTTAAAATATGTTCAATAATTGTCATTCCTATTTTATATAGAGTAGTTCTAAATGTTATTTAATATCAGCATTTATTATTTTTAAGCTAACATTGTGGATATTTATTTGTATGGTCTATGATTTGGTTTGTAAATATACTATAACTGTACTGTTTACTATTTAAGGAACCTAAATCCAGGGGTCATATTTCCCAATGCAGAACTTTTTTGAAACTAAGTAAAAACCCTGACATTGGCCTTGTTTAAAAAGTAGTATTTGATTAATAAGTCTTTATGAATTAGCAACTTACCCAAAATTTTTTTAATCAGTAGTTTGTTTTATACATTTTACTTTTATAAAAATATAATTTGTTTTAAAATCTATTGAAATTGCTAGTGGAAATTAAAATAAGTTTTGCAAATAAATGTGATTTACATAGTACAAACCTGCTAAATTTAGGATTTTTGCTTGCAATTAAAAGTATTAAAACTAGTTTAATACTAACTACAAATAAAACTAATTAAAAAAAAGTACTATGTTGTAATATGGCATCAGAATAAATTATATTACTTATATTATTTTACTTTAATTTATATTACTATTAACAAGGTTGCCACTTTACCTGGAATTTGACTATTTTGGCAAAAAAAAAAGAAATTTGAGGAATTATGAAAAAACCTGGAATTTTTAACAAAATTCACAAAAAAAAAACCTGGAAAATCATGTAATTTTAACAATTTTCACATGTTCAGTAGTAAAATTTCAGTTTTACTCAAAAAATGTACCATCAAAATAAAAAAATGTTGTCATCAAAATGTTATTGATTAAAATACATGCTTAAATTAACTTTACAGTATCTTTTCAATGTTTTTATGCTTTTTAACACAGCTTTTTACGTTAAACTTAACTTTAAACTAAAAATAGAACTAAAAATAAGTGCTTTTAAAAACCAGAATAAAATTTGGAGAACCTGGAAAAAGTTTTGAAAAAAATGGGTGGCAACCATGTATTAAGACCATTTTGTAGAAAGTAGATAGTGTACAGTTAGTATGAGCCTGGCAGATTTGCCAAAAATTCAGGCTGGTTTTTTTTTGTAAAAATATAGCTAACTTAACTTTTCTTATAAGAGTTTGAGTTGATTCAGTTTTAATTATTATGGTTTTTTATAAGTATTTTTCATTCATTGCAAAACTTTTTTTCATATACATTTGTTAAAGTTAAAAACATGCAATAAGAGTCCAGCTTTTAGTTTTTTAAACATAAAGCTTTGGGGTGAAAAAAGCGGGTATGAACATTTTGTGCACAATAAATATATTTTATCATTTTTAAAAAAGGTTTAGTCTTCTTTGAAATTGTATTACATTTTAAAAGTTATTAAATCATATAATTTTGCTAATTATTTATGTTTTTGAAAGTAAAAACTGGTTACATTTGTAAATATTTTTGACCTTAAATGTTTTTATGTGATTAAAATGTATAACTTGTAAGAATCTTCACTAGAATAAGTGTTTTTAGTGGTTTAAAAAAAATCTGGCTAGTTTTAGGGTCAGCAAACTGCGACCTGTGAGTTAATTTCGGCTCTAATAATATTTATAAGAATAAAATCATTATGTGATAAAAACTTACAGTTAGGTTATCAAGCTAATTTTTAATAACTACCAGTGCTATATTGTTGATCACTTTATCTCATTTATAATTTAAATTATAGTAAGGCCCGCCATAAACTTTTATAGGCAAATTGCGTTATTTATAAAGGTCTGCTAAATCCTGTACTAATTTATAGTCATTCGGGCTTTTTATTTTGCTTCGCGACGGCACAATAGCACAAGAACAATTAGCTTCGTAGCTATAAGCTTGTTAAAGCAGAAAACTTATGCTCTATTTCGTGATGTTTAAAGATAAACAAGGGGAGGTTATTTTTTTAAGTTAGCTTTATTTTTTAGAATTTTATCTAAGCTTAAAGTTTCTTATTGCAGTTTTTTTTAAATAAGTTTGTTGTTCAGTATATGAACAATCAATGTTTGTAATTTCATTGGTTTCTTTTAGTAGAAGCAAATTAAAAGAGCCAAAAAAGACTCCTTTATTTGAAATTTATCTTCTCTTAGAAAATGTATTAAACTAAGTTTTTGAGAAGTAAAGAGTTGCGACCTCCTTGTGTTGTTAGTGCATTTTATATGGTTGAATGTCGAATTGGATAAAATGGCTCAAAATTGACTTATTAAAATATGAAAGAGTAGAGATAAAAATGGTTTCTTGAAAAAGGTCTTACGAAGATATATTAACAAAAGTGGCTTCAGCCAAAACCTAGTTAATTTATTCTAAGTTAGTTAGTTCAAGTGACACTACAGTACAGAGTTCCCAAACACTTAGTATAATTTGGACAGTTTGAATTTTTATAAGCTTCAGGATAACTCAGTCTAGTTTAAAGTTTTTTTTCTAAAACTTTGGATGACCCGAGTTTTATTAAAAGTTTTGGTTTTTAATAGTTTTAAAAAGTTTTTTAGTTATTTAAATAAAAACAGAATTACTTTGTACAGTTTAAAATGTCACCCACGGATGTTTTTTTACTCCAAGTGTATAGGTATAAGTTGATTATCTTTGGTTATTATAAATATCATGATGATTATTTTTAAACATTAAAAAAAAAATTTTATTGTAGTATAGGTTTTACTCATTTGCGTGATGTTTATAAATAAGTAATTTTTGTTCAAGCTACAAGTTTTTTATTGCAGTTATCTTTAATAAGCCTATTTTTTAAAATATTAACAACCAAAGTTTGTAATTTCATTAATTTCTTATAGTAGAAGCAAACTAACAGACCAAAAAAAAATGCTTTATTTAAGTCTTTCTTCTCCCGGAGAATAAAAGTTTAACGTTTGTAAAATATGAGTTACAACCTCCTTGTGTTGTTACTGCATTTTATTTGGTTCAATGTCGAATTGAACAAAATGGCTCAAAATTGACTTAACAAAATATGAAAGAGTAGATGTAAAAATGGTTTCGTTAAAAAAGTCCTACAAAAATTTAGAGTCCTGTTGATGTGACGGAAATCCCCCAATATTTGCTGAGTCAGCATAAAAAATTATAAAAATTTTATGTTTTAGTTAGTTTTTAATATGTTTGGGTAAGATGGGTTAGGGTTAAGGATATAAATAAAAAAAATAAAAATACTTTGGGTGAGGTGGGTTAAGGTTAAGGGTATAAATATTAAAAAAAAATAATAATAAAATAAACTGATGATTCAGCAAAAATTAGGGGAAACACCTTTGCTTCAAAATGGACCCCGAAAATGCACTGACAAAAATGGCTTCAACAAAAAAAATATTTCAAGTTAGATAATTCATGTGACACTACAGTACAGAGCTCTAACACACTTAGTATACTTTGGAAAGTTTGAATTTTTATAAGTTTCAGGATAACTCAGTCTAGTTTAAAGTTTTTTTCTAAAACTTTGGATGACCCGAGTTTTATTAAAAGTTTTGGTTTTTAAAAGTTTAAAAAATTTAGTTTAGTTAAATTTAGTTGTATAAAAAAAATCAGAATTACTTTGTACAGTTTGAAAGGTCACCCACGGATTTTTTTTTACTTAAAGTATATAATTATAAGTTGATTATCTTTGGTTATTATAAATATTTTGATGATTCTTTTTTAACATTAAAAATTTATTTCTTATTGTAGTATAGCTTCTACTCATTTGCGTGATGTTAGTAAATAAGAATACCAAAAAATATTTATAATAGCTAAGATAACCAACTTATACTTATATTATTTGAGTAAAAATAATCCGTGAGGGAACTTTTTAATATGTCTTAAGTAATTTTTAGTTTTATTAATTGTCTAAAAAAAACTTTTTGAAATTATCAAAAACTAAAACTTTTAATAAAACTTGGATCATCGTTAAATAATGGTTCAAATTATTTGATTTGTAAAAGTGTTTCAAATATAGATTTTGTTTTTAATGAAAGTTGAAGAAGTTTTTCTAACAAGATTTAAAAGGTAACTTAAAATTCTTAAGCAATAGTTTATGTAAAAATATACAAACTTTATTTAAATGGTTTAGTTAGGTACTAGTATTTTAATAGTTTAATCAATGTATTTAGATAGTTTAGATAAACTTAAACAAATAGAAAAATATATTAAGCTTAGTCTACATAAAATATAAGTTTTTAACAAAAGTATAATAAGCTCAAATTTTTTGAAAATAAACAAAAGTGTTTATTATTTGGAACTATCAACTTATATAGATATCGATATTAGATAAGTTGTTACTAAATTGTCACAAACCTTAGCGGTAGACAATGAAAAAAAGTTACTATAAAAATGTTAGCTAATTTAAATAAATGCTTGATATGCTTTGATAAAACTGATTAATATAATATAAAGAAAGAACAAAACTATCAACTGTAAATAAGCTATTTAAGCTTGTTTGTATTAAACGTACAATTATCTGACTAGTTTGTATTCCTAGATAGTAAAATTGACTTAACATAAACTCTTAATACAGGTAATTTAATTTTTTTTAAACTATGCTGTTGAAAAAAAGTAATTGTGAAATAGAAATTGTTCAGATTAAAGAAAGTAAGAACTTTGCGTAGACCAAAATAATATTTTACAATACAAAATCACATACAAGCCATATTTTTTTGACTTCTAACTTTAATTGTAGCGTATATATATTAAACGCTAATTAGTACTATTTTGAACAGTATCTTAAAGTAAAGTCAAAAAGTAATTATGTCGGAGCAAACTTCTAATAACAACAATGAACTTCTGAAAGAATCAGTAGGCCACGAAAATATTCCGACGGAACCCAATGAGGACGATTGGAGTGATTTTTCAGAGACCTCCGATGCAGAAAGTGACAAATTTGAAAACTTGAACGATATATTTGGCTCACCAGCAACAAACTTTAGTTATGATCACCGACAAGTTTATGAAGATGAGATCTCTTCAGATAGGAGTTCAAATGGTGTATCAACTGGTAGTGATGGTTTTTTTGAGAGGAGCTTCGGAAACCCCTGCAACTCCACAAATCCAAAGTTATCAGCAAAGGTTAGATTTAAAATTGGTATAAACTAATATTGTCTTTTAAATAGTTAACTAAGCAACGATTGATAGTCCGTTTTGGTAAATTTTTTGTTTCCTTTAAATTTGAGCTTACTCAAATTTTCATCCCTTCAAAGCCTAGTTTTTGAAATAAAAGTCAATATAATAAGTAAATTTATTACAACAAAGTATATAAATGGTCTGCTGCTGTATTTTTTTAAATTAATAGTTAGCCTTAATATAGTTTTGTTTTAAGTTTCAGTTAAAGTAGGAATAAACCACTTTAAAACTAACAGGTAACATCTGTAGAAAACGTTGTCACATTAGATTCTTTAGAAAGTGCTGAAGAATTACAAGTTTATAGAAAAAGCGTTACAGCTGTTCACAGCAATACGGCTTTATTTAGGAGCAACTCTCTTGACAGTGAAGAAGAGGGAAGCTGGAGTGATCTCTCAGAGAAATCTGATGCTAAAACTGACCAGTTTGAAAACTTGAATGACATTTTCGGCTCACCCACGACAAATTTCAGTGATAGTTTTATTGAGGAGAAACTCCAAAACCCCTTTGAAATATTTTGTCCTAAGAAAGAAACAATGGTTTGTTAGATTTAATGATTATCAAGGTTTTATTAGTTTTGTTTTACTGATTGTTTCAAGCAGAAAATCTCAAACTTGTAAAAAATTTGTCTTGACTTCAGTCACTCGTATAAATGCTTAGTTATTCTATGAAGCAACATTTAACTTTAAATTTTAACTTATTGACTTTGAAATTTTACAGGTGAAATTTGCAGAAGACCTTGTCACGTTAGCAGTAGAAGACCCACTGGAATATGCAGAAGAATTGCGGGTGTATAGAAAAAGCGACATTGCCAGAATCATGGCAGATAAGCAGCGGTTTAAGAACAGAATATCTCGGGTAGGCGGGCAGATAAGTCACGTGTTCAAGTGTGACCACCGAAAGAAGGTCTGGGAAAGAATAATCAGCTCAAACAATAATTGAAAAGCTTTTACTAGAAGAAGTAGTACATTATATATAGGCAATATAGGCAAATGAAATTCTTTTTTAATATTCGAAATTGCGTTTTTGAAAAGTTTTAATATTTTTGTTTCAACTGCACAAATTTTTGTATTATGAACTTTTTTGTTGTTTATGTACGTAGGTCTTCCGTTATATAAACGTCGTTTTTAGTTTTTACTGCCTATAGTTAACGTATTTACGCATAGAAATACATTTTTCGAAAAAACTGATAGATTCAACTAAAAAATGTGATACTAAGCTTATGATATTTCTTTTATTAAGTAAACAGTCTTAGTATTAAACTAACACTAGTACTGATTACAATGATAAATTTTAAGATAGTTTACTCTTAAATAATAAATTAAACTTATTTGGTACTACAGCTAAAAGTCTGCAAGACTAGAAATTTTAATTAAAACTAATCAAAATGAACAAAAAAATATAATTTTTAAGTGTTTAGTTCATTTATTGCTACTGAAAGGATATTAGTTTTTAAACTTTTTTTTTCAAATTTTAAACGATCGAAGCCAAAATTTGTTTGCAATTTGCAAAAAATTAAATGCATTTACAAAGAAAATGTTAAATCCTAACTGGTCTTCAAAATTTTGAAAGCTGCTTTTATTTTACCTAAGAACTATAACTCATGCCGTAAGATAATAAGTTACTTACATAGCTACAATGGTTAGTATTTGATCAATTAAATTATGTAGCAGTCAAGGATTTAGTTAAAATTTCTTAAAAAGTTAGTTTTGCACGCGTTTTAAACTAACAAGTGATTTTATGAATTAATATTAGTTTAAGATAAAGCAGAACTATATATAAAGTTTGTAATTAATGATTGTAATGATGAGAAGCTTTGACATTTTCATCTTTATTATTATTATTTAAATAAGCCTCTTAGTTCACACTAAATTGAGTAATATTTTTTAGTTAAAAAAAATAACTATGTATAGAAAATTTCACATGAAAATAGGTAATAAAAGTATCATTACTTAAACTTAAGAAAATTATGTATAATAGAAATAAAAAATAATTAAAACTTGTTAAATCGTTTGAATATATATAGTGTTTTCTCTTAATGTAATAAACGAATTTTAGCCACCTCCAGGTAAAAATGTAAATAAAAATTTATTTATATGTCTCATATATACTAACATTCGCATGAATAATAGTATTGTGTACAACTAAAAATAAAAATACTACTCTTTGTTTTTGATTATGAAACAAAAGTATAAAAGCCTAATCTAGAATAAAAACGAATGGATTGAAATTAAAAATTTATTTTATAAAGCAGCTTCGGATATTTAATGGTTATCTTTTGATTAATTCTTATAAAAGCTTGCAAACCTTTGATATTAGTTTTAAAACTATAAAGCTGTGTCAATTCTAGAAATTTGTTCAAATTATATTATACCGTAACTTTTTACTTTGTAAATAAATTTAGATTTTTTTATTTTTGTATTTATTTAGTTTGTAAAATATATAAGTTGAATTTGCGATCTTGGTAGTTTTATTTTCTTTTTTATGTTTTTAACATTTGTGAGACTTAAATAATAAAGTATTTTATAAACAAGCTATTAGGTAGTTGGATAAATGTGGAATTTTAATAAATACATAATTTAAAGGTTTAAAGTTAAATTTTAGCTAATTTAAAAAACTAATTAAACGC
>NW_028140063.1:0-35851 GCF_965202585.1 Thalia democratica | reverse complement strand
TGAATTTTTATATAAAGTAGTCTAGAGTGAGCATTAAACAGTTTATAGTTATTATGTCCAACTCAAATGATATAAATGAGAACTATGAAGAAAAAGGTCAGGTTGACTATCTGCCCACAGGAAGTCAACCTGACCTAACTGAGGCTTTAGATGTTAGGCCACCAACATCGGTAGCCCACAGGATGATTGTATTAGTTTAATTATAGTTATTTCTATTGCTTATTAGCCTTAATTGCTTAATGTTTGTTTGTAATGTTTTCGACTGTTTTAGTTTTTCATTAAAGAAATTTATGAATAAATAAAAAACATTAATACTTCTGTTAACAGCAGACAATTGTACTTTTTTGTTGAGAATCTAATATTTTTCCAGATAAATAAAAAAAAAGTTATCACTTATTTACCACAAATTTTTAAACAAACTAAAATTGTTAAAGTGTAAAAATTATATTTACTTTCAAAAATATTTCAATTTATTGATATAGTAGACTACTTTCATTAGCGAAATTTGTAAATGTAAGTTTTGTAGTAATTTTAGGTAAATTATTTAAATTAGTATAAACATAATTTTAATTGCAAAAGTTGAACTCATTCATTTATACAACAATACATTTTTATTTTTGTTTGCTGACTGTTGAAAGTACTACAAAAAGATATAATATTTTTAGCATTAAGCTTAAAAATAAAGCTCTCGAAATCTATATATATAAGAAAGTTTACAAAAAAAAGAATTAACCAACTGTTTTGAAGTACTTAGAAAATATCCTTGTTTTATAAAACTGATTAACTTTATTCTAGTAAAAAACCATCTGCCTAAAAAAATAGTATCAATCTTTTTAAGAAGCTGTTTATCACATATGTTATTATAAAAAGAATAATTATATGAACTAACTAAACATTATAATAATGATAAAATATAATAATATAAAGAGCCTGTGAAAAAATACCGTGTAGTTTCACCACACTAAATCTTTAATAATTCGTTCTAGGTTTCAGTATTTAATTATAATGATAGATTTCGATTTACAGTGCATTTACGACGTTGGTACAATATCTATTTGTACAAAAAGAGAACATAACAGCGAAATAGAAGATTGGACGCTTTTTACGTTGGATTCTATTGATACTTTTGATACCTACAAGAGTCTCAGGATAATTCGTGAATTCAGCCCCGAGTGTGATGTGTTCTCTTACTTTATGCAGATGAATTTCAAGGAAGTCAGGTTGTTTTTAGGAGACCGTGGTACGCCTGATGTTTTCTATGCAGACAATCCTGATTCTGATGATTTGGTAGAGCTGGATCTGAACGCGAATGCTGGGGAATTTGAAAGAAAATCCCGTGAAAATTTTGGAGAGTTTAAAAAGCCTCTGGTGATAGTTCAAATGAATTATCAACAACGCAGGCGTCATAAGAAATTTTCTTCAAAATATTCCACTTATTAAACTATTTTATGACCTTCTAGTATTCGAATTTTTTTCAAACCTCAAACTTAACAAATGTTTTAAAGTATAGTTTAAGTTTATATATATAGTTTTATTAAACGTTTATGTTTTTCCTAGTTTGTTAAGTTCTGTCTATTAATGAAAAAAAAAAGTTTGTTTACTTTGTATAATACTTTTTACACTTTACAGTTCAAAAATTAATATGCATAACTATAGTGTTAAATCAAATTGAGTACTTCATTTTTGAATGTTAATTTGATTGCTTATTTAAACAATGTTTACGGTAAAAAATAGTATTTTCATATTTTCGTAAGTTATGTTTACTAAATACCAAATATAGTCTTGGTATGTTGTTTACAAGTCCGGTCTATTGACTTGCGTACTCTTTCCACAGTTTTATTTCCAAAAAATTCAATATAATTTTTTGAATTAAACAAACTAGAGTATGCTGTTTGGTTAGTTTTGTAATAAGATTTAATTAAAAATAAAACAAGAAAAAAGTTAATAACTACGTTCTAGCTTTACGGAAATTTATTAAAACATAAAATTGACTAGAATTTAAGTTTCATAAAAAGAATTATTTAAAAATTTTAGCTAAGTTTTTTTAAACACTTATAATGAGAATTTTCGTGTTTAAAAAGATAAGAGCAGATTAATAAACAACTACTAAAGAAAAACTATAACCAGATAAAAAATATTTAAAAACTATAAGTTTTTACAAAGCTAAAAACTAATATGTATCTGAATAATAATCGGTTTTAAAAGCCTTTTTAATCAAATTTCGTTTGTACTATTTAGTTTGCGTTTAATTTATATATAAAATCAACTTTTTAGATGTTTATAAACAAAATGAGTTTGTAAATAGTAAGTAATTAAATTTATTATAACTTTAATTTGAACACTTTTAAAAGCTTTAGTGCAGCTGTTTTTGTTCATAATTTTAATTTGTTTCATTATAGTTATTGCATAGACAAATATAGATTTCTAGCTCAAAGTTCAAACAAAGATAAATTAAAGTACCATTTATTTTACAGAAAATACCATCTTTATAACATTTCGTCTTTTGATATACATCTATGTTTAAATTATAGAATTTTGGAAATATAAATTCAAATACAGTCATGGAAATATTACCATTAATTATTTTAGTTTCTTAGTTTCCTATATTTATTACAAAATATAAACAAACGTTTATAATCTAGTAATAATTTTTTTCAAACAATAAAAAGTTATATATATTCATTTTAAAAGTTATTTAAGTTTATTTCTAGCTAAAATTTGTTTTTTTTATCCAGAGTAAATTCTAATTTTAAACGACGCAGGCTAAGTAATATTTTTCTTTTTAAAAGGTGTTTTGTTTTAAAATAGACTATTCAATAATTAAAAATAACTGTAAATTTACATAATTTTTCAAAAACTAAAACAAGATAGTTTATTGCTTTCTTTTGGTTGGTTAATAAGATTTAGTTATCAATATTTCTGCCAAATGTAGTATACTTAAGTAGTTAAAGGGTTAATAAACCTAACCTAATCTTTATATATAATAACGTTTTGCTTAAAATTTAGGTTTAATACAGATAAAATACAAAACAAGCCTAAGTAAAATTTGAAAAATAGTTATGGTTATAAAACTAATATCTAAATTAACAATGTTTTTAGACTTGTTTCATTAAATTTTTAGGACAGTTAAAATAAGCTATAAGTTTTGAATAAAATTATGAAAAATCTTCGTTATTTTTCTTTGGCAAATTTAGTTGTAAGTTTTACGTTGATAAAGACGCTAATAGGTTTTGTTGAGCTTACGACCTAAAAAAAAATACATAAAATAACTTAAGGTTCATTATACTATTTAAAACTAACTTAGAAAAATTTTGAAACTAGCATAAGTAACAAATTCTAAATATTTCTTTAACTATTCATTTTTAAACAAAAGTTGTAAAATTATTAATTCTGTTTAAATATTTAAGCTCCTAGTCTTTTTATAAGTAGCTCATCTATAAATAGAGGTAAAACGAATTGATCAAAGAAGTTATTCAAGCGAATGATGATTGCAACGATAAAAAGCAAATCAGCAGAAATTTTTCAAAAAAGGACGCAAGACAAGAGTTAGAAAGTCCAAAAGAAAAAAAATGTTGCAATAATTATTTTTGTTTAATATAATCAACAAAAGTATTTCATTCCTAATAAATTTATTATAAAATAACTTTTATTCTATTACATGTTTTCAGTAATAATTAGATAACATGGAAACATATAGAAATTTGAAATATTTTTTATAGTTTTTTAACTGGAATAACCATTTTATAAAAACACCTATAAGCTTTTTTTTCACTTCAATTATGAAATATGCCACATACTTAATTAGTTTTGTTTATTTTCATATTATGCGCTTCAATTTTTTTTATAGAGTAACTAGTTTGAAAATGTTTTAGTACAAAATTTCTTCTTCAGTTTTAAATTTTGCTTAATATCGAATTAAAAACTAAAAATAATATTTATACTTGTGGTAGAACCAATTTTAAGTTTTTAAATGTTAAAATTTTTATAATTAATTTGAGCAAACTATTTACAAGCAATAAGTTCTATGAGAGAAAAAATACAAATAGTATTACAATGATAACTTGAATTTACTTGAAAATGTTTGTTTAGCTTTGTAGCATATTAGGATATTAATTTTTAGTTTCAAAAACGATCTATAAAAATAAACATTACATATTTAGCTTTACAGCAAGATTGTACAGTCTATTTGATAAATTAAATTGATAAATACGGAAGTCTAACTATATTCATGTAAAAACAAAATTTTGTAGAAGTTAAATTCTCAATTAAAATAAAATTTATTATAATAGGGTTTTTTGCTTTAGTTAAGTTTTTCTTTCTGTTAACAAACAAACTTTAAAGAATAAGAAAAATAAGTAATTAACTAAGAAGTTTATAAGAGTAAAAGAAGTTACACTGTTTTTTGAACATTTGTTAAGTGTAGAATCGAGTTTAACTTTTAAATTATATATTTTATAAGCAGTTAAACTATAAGACTTGTGAAAAAAACTAAGCTAGTTTAAAAAGAAATACTTTTAAACATACACCTAAACACTTTCAACAGCTTGTGCAACAAGTAAAACTAAGAAATAAAGCAATTCAAACAGTTAAAAGCTTTTGGTATTTTATAAATTATTAAGTTCATACGAATTCAAAAAATAAACGACATTGTATAAAATAAACTGATGCAAATATATATAAACGGAAATTAAACAACTGCACTAACTTACTAAAAATCACATGTTTTAACTATTTATAAAACTGTCAAATGTACCGTACAGCTTGGACTGAATAAAATTTTAAAAATATTGTAAGTTTGATTAAAGTAATTATACGGGTAACAACTATACTAAAACACTGAAAAACAAAGAAAATAACATTAAGAAAATAATACAAACATAAGCTTGAAAGTAACTGAAAAACTTTTTGTTTAAAACACGAAGAAGTTATCGTGTTAAGAAAATTATTGAACACGAAATATTTACGCTTTATTGTTAGCCACTAATGCAGAAGCTTTCTGCGATGGGTAAATAATCGAGATATCCTAATATTGCAAATTAGCTATCAGGTAAGTACGAAATCGCAGCGAAAAATTGATTATTGTAGAAGCCAGTATAAATAATAAGAACTGACCCCTGACTTTATTATTTTATCATTAGCCACTAATGCAGTGGCTTTAAAAATTTACAAGGAAACTAATATGATAGAAACTTGGGAGCTGATGAAGATGCGAATCGGTTGGCAATAAGTACTCGCATCTAAAATATTTGATAATTTTCAGTTTGTGACGTCACTAGATGCTTCAGACTGCTTGTCGTGCTTCGAAAAATTGATAAGAAAATGTTTTTCGCGACACAAAAGCGAAATGCGTTGTGATTGATTTATTAGCTGGAAACATATTTTAAAGTTTTTTATAGTATAAAGACTTTAACTTACTGTGTTTAGTAACATTTTTAATTATAATTTCTTTACTTACTGTTTTTTTTTTGTTTAACCATAAT
Organism: Thalia democratica; assembly: GCF_965202585.1. Classification (NCBI taxonomy): domain Eukaryota; kingdom Metazoa; phylum Chordata; class Thaliacea; order Salpida; family Salpidae; genus Thalia; species Thalia democratica. The sequence goes on along the minus strand of NW_028140063.1, from coordinate 30,371 downwards.
TCCAAGTATATCATATAGCAACTGAACTCTAGTTGTAGAAGTGATAAGACTTGTTTCTTTAACTTTTTAAATTGGACGTTGTTGTTAACCATTGATGTGTTATTTTAATTATTTAGTATTATTTTTATTATTATAATTTAGTAAACATTTTATTTACAAGTATTTTCATTGGTTATAGCACATGCAGTACATACTTTACTTTGAGGTTAAATTAAGACAATAACTAATTTTGAAATAATAAATTTCGTTATGCTAAGGTTTATTATTACCTTATTTTAAGTTTTAATACATTTATATCTTTTATCGGTGAACTACTTTATGATTTTTTTTGATGTAAATAATTTTTTATACAGATTTATTAACTACAAAATAAACTTTAAACTATATATATATCTATGTTACTAAAAGATAATCTAAATGTAAGTTGACTTTATACTTGCAAAGCATATTAAATGTTTTAAATATATACCAATAACTTTTGACCCAATATTAATTATCAATACATGCTTAAATGTATTACATGAACTCTATTGTTCATAAAGCAATCTTACAAAAACAATATTTCTTTTTAGCTTGTACAAATTCAGAATTTTTCTTGCTTATTTACAAATACCCGAAATAGTTATTTTTTGTCTAAAAGATATATTGTTTTTAAAAGTAAGTATATTTTTCACTCTATATGTTATATAAAACTCTTTTAAAACAAATCTGCTTTATTTTGTATAAAAAAAATTATAAGCTTTAAATTGTTTAGTTCATGTTATTTTTGTTTTGTTTTTGTATTTTGCATGAATTTAAAAAGTTTTGTTCGAGCGTTTTTATATAAAAAGTTCTCTTTAAATTAGTATTCACTAAAGACTCTTTTTTCAATTTGTTTATGAAATGTATTCTTGAAGTTTCTGATCTTATCTGCTGAACTTAAATAAACAAAAACAATTTTAGTCTATTGAGTTTGAAGTTATATAAATTTTGAGGAAATTAAAAAAGGCCACAAAAAAAATAAATTCTTCAACTGTTAGTTAATATCCCAGTAAAGTTTGTATAACTACAATAAAAATAATTCACAAAAGAAAAATAGGAAATATTAAGTGTTGCATCATATTTCCAGACAAATCTGTGCTTGTTTGAATTCTTTCTTTGCTATTTAAAAAATTAAGAATGTTTAAACTATTTGTGAAATTTCAGCTTTTTAAAACTCTTTAAAAAATTAAATTAGCTTACTTAACTTAACTTGTTTTTGATAATTGTTAGATTTTTGTTTTTGATTTTGTTTCAAGTTTTATACTAAACAATTTTTAAATATAATGTTATTGTTAATTAAACGTTTATGATATTTTTTTTCATTATTTCAAAAGGTCCAGGCTAGTAATTAATAAAACTCTATAAAAGCATTATCAATTATTTACAAACTTTGTGCAAGGCGACAAAGGAAACTATGGGTCAATATCCGCACTTGCTGCTATTTCACAACGACCTAAGTCTTTTTAAGTGAAGTCGCACCCAAGGTTGAATGTACGAGCGAAGGTTTGAAACTTCATTTCAAGACGTTTTACAAAGGGAAGCCAGGAATGACCACAATAGATAAAAGTCTGCCTTTTTTGAAGCCAACATATTTGAGAATTTGTTTGGTGTAAACCCGTCTTTAGTATACGCAAGATCTGCAAACAAATACAGTGGGTTAGTAAGTGGCCACTAGGCTGCGTCTGTTGCCTCTAAAAAATGAAAAAACTTGGAATTTTGCTCAGTATAGTTTTTCGACGTTTGGTTTCACATAAGCAGACAGCACAAAAAAAAATTCCTAGCTTTTAGCCTGCTGAAGCAAACTATTTTTAAAACTTTGCTTTATATCGGTATATTTAACTAGGGGAAAAAAGACTATTTTACTTAAAACTTATTTTCTCCTACATTTCTTGAGATAGTCACCTGAAACGGCTAAGAAATGGTCCTTGCCGTATTTAAAAAATTCTGTATAAACAAATTAAAAAATGATAATAGTAAATTTGAAAAAAAAAATAAAAAAGGCTAATAATAAAGCTTTTATGTGTTATACAGAAAATTATACTAAAAGTTTTGTTTTCTTAATACAATTTCTTCGTCTTTTAAACTAAAACATTTTTAGCTACTTCTAAGCTTATGTTTTCAGTTTTTTTAGTATTTCTATCTTTGTTTTTCAATATTTTAGTATTGTTGTAACGTAAACAACAAATTTAATTAGACTCAGATTTTTAATTTTTATAGAAATATTTAATTTTTGCAAAATATTGTTTCTACCTGAAAATAGTCACTATGCACGGTTGCTGTGAAATTAAGTATGCAACATTAAGCTTGTTTTTGAAAATAGTAAGTATTAACCTAATTTGCCACATTTTAAACAAACATTTCTAAATCTTAACTTTAAGTTAATATTGTAATACATTTAAATATTTATTTTTAAAGATTTAATTACATATTAGCAGTTTACTCATAATACTTATACAAAATTTAATATTAAAAAAAATATTAAGTTAGTTCTACTACAAGTATAAAAAACAACTTTCAGTTTTTAATTTGTTTATTGTTTTGCATATTTATTTAGTTTGAATAAAAAAACGTAACTCTCACTAAGTATCCAAAAGAAAATATTTGTTTTATAATGGATTTATTTAATTTAAAATACTTTTTTATAGTACTGAGCAAAACTTATTTCGTTTAGCACATTTTTCTTCTGTTGGACTTTTCAACTATGGTCCTGCGTCGCTGTCTGAAGAGTTTTTGTTTAGGGGCTTTTTATCATTTTCTGCATCTACCTGAATAACTTCTCCCTCTACAATTTCTTTGATTAATTTATCTGCTTCCCTTTTCTTCTGAAGTTCTTTATCTATCTCTTTACGTCTCAAATCTGATAGAACTCGTTGTTGTCTTTTGAAACTGTCTTTTTTACAGCGTTTCAGCAACGTTTTCACTTCTTTTGAGTTCGACATTGCTGCTATTTTTTAATACTAACTTCTGTAGAAATTCATTTTGTAATATTTTAAATTTAGTTTTTACTGTTAGCTTCCATAGTTGTATAAATAAGTGTTACTTATTTTAGTTTTATCGAAATATGTTTTAAACTCTTTAAAATTTAAAATCGTTATATCTTATAAGGATAACAAATCTGTTGGGTTTTAAAGGTTAACGCTAAAAAAATTTATTCATTTGTATCAGTTACGTATAATTATATTGCTATAATACATGCGTTCAAAAGTATATTTCTAATAAGTTTTTGCAAATTTAGAATACAATTAAAAAAATTTTTTTACAAACAAAATTAAAAGCTTTTAAAAAGTTTATTATACTTCAACAGTTTGTAGTACTTTCTTATAAATGCTTAAAAATATTTGTAATTTATTTTTTAAAATTGTGAAAATAAGCCTTATTTTTATGTTAGTTTTTCAATTGAACAAAATTAATATTGATGCATATCACAATACAAATTCATGTAACTTTTTAAGCAAAGAATAAATAACAAAAGTATCAGAACAGTATGTAGATAAACAAACTTTATTATTAAGCTTCCAAAAAAAAGTAATGATAGAAAAAAGTTAATCTTGATAACCTGTTTAAAACAAAGTAGAAAATGTAAACTAATTTTTTAAAACAAAGTTGTTAAGTATTTATAACTAGCTAAAGTTAATTTACCCTTTTTTCACTTTTCTAAAATGTACAAAATTAAAAGAAATTTAAACAATAAATATAAAGTATAAGAATAAAAAACTTATAATAAACAAACACTACACTACTTAGTCAACATAATATAAAGGTTAAACTATTTTTTAATTGAAAATAGGCAATCTGAAAATAATCTCACAACTAATTTTTTAAGTTTAACATAATTTAATAACCTAGTTATAAATATATTATATCTTATTTCAAATTTACAAACTAACCAAAAAGTATAAATTCACTCTCTTGACACTGTTAAAGTTTAACATTTTAAAAATGTCTAAGTTTTAATAAAACTGTTCTTCAAAATAAGAAATGTTACATAAAACATGTTTCTTACAAAATAATTTACAATTTAATTTTTAACTTGTTGAGAATAGAGCATCTAATGTTAAAGTAAAAAAAAATAGCACAGCACAAGTATACCGATTAGCTTGCATATATATTTTTGTGGTCAAACATGTAAAAATATAAAAGTTGTTTTTAATCATGTATTACTTTGAACTAAAAGGCTAAAGTTCACTATTTGTCTAATTTGAAAAAAGTAATTTTCTAAACTAGCTAAACTTCTAAAAAAAATAAATATTTATTCAAAATAGTTTAACATAAGCTTCCAATTTTTAATTTGCAAATAAAGCTTTTTAATTTTAAATTAGATCAATAAATATTTTTTAATTTAATAGCTTTTAAGTTTTTAAAAATAGTAGTTATACAAAAAACCAATAAAAAAGTTATTTTGTAAACATGTAAATTATTTAAGTGATGACCAAGCCTATGTTAAAACATTTTAAACACTAATAATTAATTGTTCATATATTGACTTTCAAAAAAAACCTTAATTTGAGTTAATCATAGCAAACTTTTTTCGGATGGTACAGTACAGTCTTTTTTAAATCTTACAAACACTAACAATCAGTCTTCCAGATTTTGAGCTCCTAGACCTTCTTATCATTTAACAAAAATCAAAACTTTAACCTAATGGTTTTTGTTAAACAACTTTTGTGTTGTTGTATTTTCAATAGAAGTTGTAATTTCATAACTACTTAAGTTAAAATTACTAGTATAAAGTTTTATTTTCTCTCCTAAAAAATTCTGTCGCTGAGAAAAAGTAGTCAAAATAACAAAATGCAGGAATTTTTAATTAAAAGTAAGAAAAACGTGTGATATAACGACTAATGTCATTGAACCATGTGTATTATAACAAGTATTTTTAAGAGCTTATTTATAAAATTTTTTTTATTAAATTTAGCATGAATTTCCATGCAAATTGTTTCTAAATCAACTTTCATTCTTTTTGTACCTTAATATCTCAAGACAGAATTATTTAAATCTATAAATAAAGAAAATTCTTTTTACATAAATTAATAAGTTTTATTTTTGTAAAAATTAAAACATAATATAATCAAAGCTTAAGTTGCAACATTGTAATTAACAATTTTTTATTTAAAAATACCTTTTAAAGTTTTTTTTTGTAAAAACCCATAATGTTCGATTTGATAACCCTAAAAACAGACTTTCTTTATAGAGTAAATTTTTTAATTCTTTAAACCTAAAATATATATATTTAAATATTTTCATGTTTATATGTAGTTTTACTAACCGTATGCAAATAAAACACTGATTACATAATAAAGTTGGTTAATAAAAATATTGTTAACTATATCATTGTTAGTTATCAACAATACCTTTTAATAACTGTTTACCAAGTAAAAAAATATTTTGTTATAATGCGTAGGAATTACTTCAAAGCTTTAACATAAAAACATTATTCAAACAAACCTGGCAAACAAAAAAAATTTTATTTTAGCCATCGATAAACATAAATTAACAAACTATAAAAACATATACGTCACCATAACACAAGTTAAAACAAACAAGGAAAATTGCAGGAAATAAATAATTTTGAAGTGAGTTTTAGACAAAATAAATTGTAAAAGACTTGAGCTACTTTTAAGAATTTTAGAACTAGTCGTAAAATATTTTGATAAGTAATTCTTGTAACGTCTCCTTTTTTTATAATGCATTTGAAGTATCATCAGGGGCATTTTGAAATCCCCAAATATTTCCCGGGACTTTCTAACCAAATCACCAACGGTTGCGTCCAGATCAAGTTTTATCAAATCACAAGATTCAGGATTGTTCGCGTAGAAATTCTCAGGTCTATCAATATTCCCCGCATACAATCTGGCTTTAATGAAACTTATTCTCTTGAACTTTGGGTAGTCGTGTTGGTGTTCGAAGTATCTTTTGAGATCTTCATCTAGTGTAAGTCCTTCTTTACAATCCATAATTTCGTTTTTTTCTGAACATTTTAACTTTACCTTGCCCGAATCCCAAAAGCTTTTACCTTCAATGTAGTAAATACACTGTCCGTAAAATTCTATTTTAACCATTGTAAGTTACCACTAAGACCTGTAACAAATATTAAAAACAACTTTGAACTTTATTACATGGTATGGTTACATAGTAAATTTATTTGGTATCGGGTTTATTGAAAAATGATTCAAGTGTTTGTAATATTTTGGTTTCATTGAAAATAGTAATTACCTAATGTATTTATATTTGTTTGGGTATTCTTAAATTGTAACAGACTTATTTTGTTAAAAATTTAACACTATTAATTCATCAAATATTTATTTAAATTTTTTAATAAATGAGCTTCTATACGTTGTTTTTTGAAATCTTTTAAAGTTATTTTTTCAAAATTTATTCTTTGGAACCACTTTTTACTTCAAATAAGTAAAAAAAAAAATTATAAATATAGTTAAATGTATTTATAGTCTTCGCACAATTAATTTAGAATATAAAAAAAAAAGATTTTACTATTACTTAATTTTGAGCTGTCAATTTTTAAAAATGATGCAAAAATTAATATTACAAGTGCAATACAAAAACATGGTTATTGAAGCTAGAATTTATTAAACTAATTTACGTAAAGTAACTGTCTTGAGTTTATTTAATGAATAATAAATTATATTTTTTTAGAAACATGTTTAACAGTACAAGTCGTTAAAATAACTTACTCTTTTTTTTTTTTTTATTATTTTTACATAACTTTTTTTCAAACTTAAAATTGTTTTAATTTTTTACAAACAAAAGTTATATTACATTAAAAACATTTATCTTTGGTTTTGAGTAATACTAATTTTTTTTTCAACACAAGCTTTTCTATAACAAATTTAACATTTTCGATCTGTACTAAACTTATAAAAAAGTAAATAGAAGGTTGTAGTAATTTTCACCATTTAGAAATTTGTAAAAACAGTATTAAACTGCTTATGTAACAGGTAATTTTTTAATTCAGTGTATTTTGTTTATTGACTTTCAATAATATAAAGATATTTTTTATCTCAATTATTCATTTTACACGCTGTTGTAATTAGAAATATAATTTATCGTGGTACATTAACATAAACTAAATACAAAGACTTTTACTTTAGTTTATAAGTTAAGAGGGTTTTGAGACAAATAATTACAAACATTACTCCATGTAAAAGTGTTAATATTTATAAGTAGAACTTGACTAAACACAAAAAATTAAAAAAAAAAGCAAATAACTGTTTTTGTAAAAACGCTTGAGTAACAACTTTTTTGAAGTTTTAAAATGCACATTCAACTACTTAAAAGACAATATAAATGAACTTATCATTGTACTTTTAACAAAGAATCACACTTTGTAATTATAGTTTAACCAATTACTCTATCCCTGATTTGAACTAGTCAAAAATAAAAATAAATACTCTAAAGCAAAACAATAAACTATAACTGAACGTTTAGTTTAACTTATGTATACAGATAAATGGCACGTTAAAATAAAACATATCGTTTTATATTTTTAATAAACTGTTCAAAGTTCATTACACGGCGAAAATTTGTATTTTTTATTTGGCTCGTAAATATAATAAGGCTTATAACAAATACTATAATTTGAAATATGTTTACAACTTTCGTTATAACTAAAACATTATATAACAAAAAACTACCTAATTAACACTAGTTTATATTTTTTGCTGAATTGATGCTTAAAAAAAAATTTGACATCGCTTTAAGCCGTTAATAGTATAAACAATATAAAAAGCCTTAAAAAACACAATTAGACTCAAACAAAAAAGTACATAGAATTATGTATAGGCTAATTGAAAGTTTTTAAAAAATATACTGTTTGCAATTATTTAAAAATAAGTATTAAAAAAATAAAATTAAAGCAGTTTATTAACATGCAATATATTGAAGTATGTTAAAAGTTGTAAAAACAATTTTTATTTTTAAAGCTTTTGTTTTACGTAAAAAGTAATATTTTGTTTTAAATAGCTCCTTATTAATATAATTAAATGTATTTTAAACTTATTTTGTAAACTGTATGTTAATAAGCAATAAAAAATATTTAGGTAAGCTATGAAAAAAAATACTATCATTATTAAGTATATCTATAAATTATAGTTATGGGTAAGATTTCGTTACATTTAAGTAAAAAAATATGTTTTTGAAATACTCTGTACTTTGTGTCAAACCTATGAATTTTTTACAGCAAAGTATTAGTGTAAACAACGAAATAAACTAATAATTGTAATAAAAATAAACTTTCAATAAAATATAATGTTAGCTTAGTCTACCTAAAATAAGTTTTTGGTAAATAGACTTAATAGTAAATGCTTTTTCAAAATTAAATACTTCGTATTTCTTTTAAATATTTTAAACAAATTACTAAGCATCTATTAATTTTTTTAAGGTTTATTCTTCAAACAATGTTTCGCACAAAGAGCTTGTTAGTGCATACAAAACTAAAAAATTATAATTATATACAAAAACCATGAAAATTGGGTTGTAACATAACAGTTTTCAAATTTTTAGTTTAAGGTTAAAAATACTCTAGTAATACTATAGTTTTTAGTGATCTACAATTAGGGTAATTAATTTTTGATAAAACAAAGCATACCATTGTAAATATCTTATAATACGTTCATGTATAGTGTCAAAAATTTTAAAGCAAATTAAATAGAACTATTACAAAATGTTATACAGTCCGTAAAAACTTAAGTAAGTGTTATTACAAAATTTAAGTTCCGTTCGTTAAACTAAACAGTTTTAGTCAATAATCAACTAAAAGTTGTAACCTTTTATAAAAGAGTTTATAAGAGCTTGATTTATAACTTAAGTTTTTGATTCAGTTTAATCAATATTAGATTTAGGCTTTGTATAAAAAGTTTGTTAAAGTATTTTAAACTATTTGGATGAATTAATATTCATATATTTTGATCGAAAGTGGTATCAACCTTAAAAACGCTGTAGTACTAAAAGTTTTACAAAATTACTTTTCATTTGTAGTTGCAACTTTTTTCTTATTTATTTTCAAATTTTGACATGCAAATACTCTTTATTTAATTAAACAAACAATAATTCGTAAGAAAACGTATAACAAAAATACTGCAGGTATTAGAATACAGAAAAGTTAAATCAATTACTAGCACAAAGTGTTTCAGTTTTTGAATTAAAGTTAAAAATACATAAATTTTTATTCATTACTTTTAGATATGCAAAATAAAGACCTATTTTTTATACAGCAAAAAGAAAAGTTATAAGTTTTTTGCTACTTTTAACAATTTGCACAAACAACTAAATGACAAACTTAAAGAAATACATGAACGCATGATAGAGCACATAAAAAAAACGTGAAATCACGTGTTAAAATATTGTTTGAAAACAGGACATAGAATACTTTTCATAGTATTGTGCATTTAGAAGCAGCCTTTTGTTTTTGTTCAATTGATATTTTTTCCGCGCTCAGTTGCTGAAGTTTCGATTCTTTTCCGTCTATTTTTAATTCGTTGCGTACTTGCAAGTAATTGTTTATTTCTTTGTATTCCGACATGCTTTGTTGGGTATTTTTTTATGATTATTCAAATTATCTGTATATATTTTTCTACAGTAAAGTTGATTACTTTAAACAAATATTTTTCTAAAACAAAAAGAACCTAGTTGGTATGCTAGTAGTACTTTTGAAAACAGTTTATAATAAGAAAAGGTTTTTTTCTTTGTAATATAATTATTCGGTTAAGATAAAGCTGAAAATTTAATACATTGCAAACAAAACAAAAAATGTGTTAATTATTAAGAAAAATATCTAATTGTTCTTTTCAATAGTTCTAACGTTTTTTTAAACTACTTATACATAAAGTTGATAATATTACACAATTTTCGTTATAACAAAAACCCTTTGAAAGGTTTGAAATAAATTCAAAACGACTAGTTTTAAACTATCGACAAGTTTAAGATATAATTTCATACGGAATTATTTAAAGTTTGAACGCATATTTTGACAGTTATTAAAACTTATTTAACTTATATTCAGTACAAATTTTTAAACAAGACATTGTTTACATATGTTCATTGTTTTAAACATGTAAGATAAACTTATACCATTTAAAAAAAATGTAGCTAATTTTTAATTTTATAATACAAAAAAAAAGCTAAAAAAGTTGAAAAATAATGTAGGATTTTTAGTTGTTTATATTTCTTCAACTTATTCTAAATCTTTTAAATCACTTATCGTTTCACACTAACTTTTTATATATAAAATAAATTAACTTTTCATAATTTTTTTATCTTAGAATAAAACTCAAGTTGAAGTTTCTTAATTAAAACTTATTAAATAAATCTGTAAAAGCAACATTCATATATAAGCAGTTTTTAGAACAAAGCAAGTATTAAAACAAAATGTTTTGCTATTTAAAAAATAAAATTTGTTTTTATTTTAAATTGAATTTTGTGTCATTAATTTATGTGTTTTGTTTTTGTTTACCATTTAGTTTGTAGTCAAAACAAATCACAAACTGGTTCAACTTTATACATATATATATATATATATATAGTTTTGTTTTTTAATAACATGAGGGAAAAATTTCTACATTAAGAAAATTCCATTTGTTTTGTTTTTGCTTTTATACTGTTTTAGTAGAGTAATAAAGTACATTTTAGACTTTAAAACAAAAACTAAGTTTAATCAGGTTATGAAATTAAAACATATTTTAGACTAAAAACCTTTTTTATTTTTTTTATTAAAATAGTAATAATTTATACATAAAAAGATCAGTCTAAAATGAAAAGAAACGTAAAATTGTCTTATTGTCTTAATTTTATTAAATAAAGCTTTTCTTCCAGCTCATTAACTTTAGGTAGAAAGCGGTTTTTTTAAATGAATATTTTGAATATTGAAACTTTTTCTAACAAGAAAAACGGTACTTTAAAAAATTAGATCTTATCGTTAGTTCTTAATTTGTTTATTAAACTTGAACTACCTAAAATAATGTTATAAACTTCATAATCTAATAAACATAGAATTACTTAAGTTTATTAGTTATTAAACTTAACAATAAACAACAAATAAATTGTCAAACTATTGTTTGTCGTAATATGTTAATACTCAATTTTTTTTTTAAACGAGATACTAAACTAGTATTAGGTAGAAATTATTTAAATCTATATCTAAATAAAATATACATTCTTTACTTAAGAGAATATTCAAGGATAGTTAGTCAAATAGTTTTATAAAAAATTCAAAACCATAACTAATAAACGCGTAAAATTTTATTAACAAGACTGACTAGTTTGCAAACTTTATTCTTTAAAATATTAAATATAACTAAAAAGAGTGTTGTAAATTAAAAAACTGTAACCTTTGTATAGAACTTTAAACGTTTTAAGTTAATTTAAATATATGAAAAGCCCAGAATAGGTACTTTGTTCATAGTATTGAACAAGAACGGTCATTGTCAACTTTATCTTGTTCAGACTTTCGTTTCTGCAATTCTGATCTCGCGAAACCTATAAAATCATCCCTCGATATTTGATAAGACAGTAACTTTTCTTCACAGTCTCTTTTGTTTTTTTGTACTTTTGCAAACTCAATATCTGTCCATGAACTTCCCTGACTTTTTCTTACTTTTTGTATTTTCTTACTCTCTCCTCCAAAGCAGCTATTTCTTTTTGGATGTCCTTTAAATCTTTTTTGATTTGTCGCTCATAGCGAATTTGCTTATCAATCAAATCTAGCTGTTCTTCAGACTGAGGTTCGAAACAAGTGGTTTTAGTTTTGCATCTGGTATTTTTCAGGTCTTTTAACACCTGTTTGATTTCTTCTTCAGATTTTAGGATTTTAGTTTTGACATGATTATAAGTGTAATCTTAAAGTTTTCTGTTTATTGAATTAAGCCTCAGTTATTGTGTACTTTTAAGTTTGTTGATTAGTATTTTCAAGTCAAGAGTTTAGTTTTCAGAAAAATTTAATTGTTTGACTTGTCATGATTGAATTTGGGTTATAATACTTGTTCTCAAAACTGAAACAAAATTTGCAAAGTCATCAAGTTTCAATGGAAACTTAACTCTTTTAAACAAATGATGAATGCAAACTTAGTAATGTAGGGTTAGCTTTATTTTATTACATTATTTATTATTACTTATTCAATTATCCGTACATGTTAAGCAAGTTTTTTCTGTAAACATGTCCGGATAAGTGCAAAAATTATCTTTTAGAAAACAATATAATTGCTGTATAATATGCAATGCATAATTAATAATAAATGTGTTATGGTAAAAACAAAAAGTGATCATGGATGATAGACAAAAAATGATAAATAATAATAGCTAAGATTAGGTTAATTTAATTTATTGTTTTCTATAAGGTATACCTATCCGACTTACTAACCCTTTACAACGATGTACGTTTTTTGAGGGTAAAACAAGTAAAACTCATCGTTTCTAATTACACCTATCCTAACTTTTAATAGAAGTTTAGAATAGTTTCTAAAATTAGCCTAAATTTTGTACAATTTAAAAATATTTGTGTTTAGTTTTGAAAATATTTTGATTTTTCTTCTCGACTAAAACTGTCCGGATAAGTGAGTGTTCGGATAAGTGAAGTCCGGATAAGTGAATAGGCACTATAGTACCATTCTAGGTTTTAAAATTTACCTTAAACAAGAATTGTTTTTAACTTTTATAAATCTAGCTTATTATAACTAATATACAAGAAGTATTTTTTAATCTTAGTTAACTTGTAAAAAAGGTGCAAAAAGTTATTTATATAATTTAATAAAAAAATTGAAAGTTAACGGACTTTAAAAATACGCATTGTTATAAAGATATATATAGTAACTACTAACGTAGATGTTTTGCACACTATTTATACATGCGTGTTAAAAATTTGTCGCAAATAAATTACATAAGTTGTTTTTATTTAAAACGACTTTGACTTTTGATAAAAGTCAATTATTTTTGAAACAAATTATAACGTGTTGTTTTTGTAAACAAAAAAGGGCCCTAACTAAAACTATTCGCATTAAAGTTTTTGAAAAAATATATAAAGAGATCATGTTTAAAAAAATTATACGACAATTATTTTAATTACTTTTTCTTAATTTTTAAGGCTTATGACAAATAATGTGATTTAGAATAATTGAAAAGTCTCAAACTTACTAACAATGCATTGTATTAAAGAAAAACAAAATAAAATTTTTGTACTTGAAGTGTTAATTAGTAATAAAAAATTATAAATTGTTAGAAATCTTCTTAAGAAAATTTAATAAGTTAATTTAACTTATATCAAACTTTAATGGTTAGAAAATAAAAATAGTTTTATTGTAACTATACGCACTAAAAATGTTGAACTTAGAGTTGATGAAAAAGTTAGTCTTTTAAGTTTTTATAATAATGAATCAAAATAATTTTTGTTTTATGCAATGCTTAGAACAGAGTCTTACATTTTAAAACAAAACTATTTAAATTTTGATTAATTCCCGAATGTATTGATTAGCAATTGAACATACAAAAATATTTGTCACTTGCAATGTAAAAAGCTTTTCTATTAATTTAAAAATAAAAATTTATTTCAACAATACTTTAAACTTTGGGTTAACTTTTAAATACGATTGACATTAAAGTATTTGTTTTTAAACAAAGTATACTTTTTTTTTAAAATGTAGAGTAATTGCTTATTTATCGAATTTAATATAAGTTTTATATAGAATGATTTTTTTCCAAACAAGAGTATTTCTAAATTTAGTAAATCTAACTAAATATAATTAATTTACAAAAAGTATTATTTAATATTGGTTAAGTTATATAAAAAGTGCAGAAATAATCTTTCATACTTTAAGCTTGAAAAAAGTTTGTGATCAATATGTTTAAAGTTATCGGTAAAATTTAAAACAATTCTCTAGTAAATTAAACAAACTATAGCTAAAAACTTAGTAATTCTTCTGTTTGAAACTCTATGATTTAGCTTTAAAAACAAAATCATATCTTTTATTAAACTAATAAACTAAAATCTTAACAAAGAAAGTTTTCAAAATTAACGGATTTTATACATACGCACTATTATACAGATATACATAGTAACTACTGATATAGGTGTTTTGCACACTATTTATACATGCGTATTAAAAATTTGCCGCACATAAATTACATAATAAGTTGTTTTTATTTGTAAGTACTTTGGCTTTAGATAATGGGAACGGGTCACTTTTGCACTTTTGGAGCGTCACTTTTGCACGAAGACACTTTTGCACGAGGGGACACTTTTGCACGAGCGTCACTTTTGCACGAAGGGTCACTTTTGCACGAGGGGACACTTTTGCACGGCGTCACTTTTGCACGCAGGGTCACTTTTGCACGAGGGGGACACTTTTGCACGGCGACTCTTTTGCACGCAGGGTCACTTTTGCACGAGGTGACACTTTTGCACGGCGTCACTTTTGCACGCAGGGTCACTTTTGCACGAGGTGACACTTTTGCACCGCGTCACTTTTGCACGGAGGGTCAATTTTGCACGAAGGACACTTTTGCACGGCGTCACTTTTGCACGGCGACATTTTTACACGTCAAAACTTTTGCACGACGTTACATTAGCATGACGACATTTTTGCAAAGCGTCACTTTCGCACGGCGTTATAATTTCACGGGTATACTTATGAACTGCAAATTTTTAAATAATCAGTCAATTTTGAACGGATCTTCACTTTTGCACGCTTCTAATTTCTATTTTCTCAAATAAAAATATAAACAGATTTTTTTTTGTCAATTTAAACAATTTTCGCTTTTAAACGCAAGTTGTTTTGAATCAATAAAATGTTGTAGTTTTTTAATGAAATTTTAATGTAAAGTTTTTATGAAATTATTGTTGCAAAAGTTTATTTTACAAACTAAGTTTCGGTCTAAGACCTCGTCAGTGCTTAAATAAATTTCTTAATTAAAAGTTTTTATCTTAAGTTTTACGGAGAACAATACAACTACGTACCACAATTCATTAATTCATATTAGTAATCTTAATCAAAATAAACTAGATGAATAACAAACAATTTTGAATAATTTAAATAAAAATTATCTGAATCTGGTTAATTTTTAAAGAGAAAGATAACCTTAATTTAGTAAGGCTTGGAAACACGAATCTTGAGTATTATTTTTTATTTATATTCTCTTGATGTTAAAATTAGCAATATATAGTTGTTAAACAAATGTTTAAATTTATTTTAACTTTAATCGACTGTTAAAATAAAACAAAAGATTTAGTTAATTTTTGAATTGTAAAGGTATTTCAGATTTTACTTGACGTTTATTTTTCAGTTTGTTTTTTAATTTAGCGTGAGAATAAAAAGAGCAATAAAATGATTTGAACTTGGATTATTTCAGTATTATAACTTTGCATGATCATGATAAGCCAATGAGAAAGTAACATTTGGAAGTTTGAACTTATATTATAAGAAAATATACCATATTAGTCTTCAACCGCTGCAACATTTCAATAAAGATGCTTGGCAGAATTTTTTTTTATCGGTCAGTTGAAATATGGAACAAACTTACAAATGAATTAGTTTCTTGCAAAAATTTAAAAGAATTTCGATTGAAGTTAAAAATTTTTTATCAAAAGTATATTTGTGTTAGTAAAATTAATAAGTATTTTTTATCAACCATCAATTTAATTTTAAACTTAAGCTTAGTTTATAATTCAATTTATTATATTAGCAGCACTTTTACTCTATTAATAATGAGTCCTTTTTCAATGTATTTAATGATTACTCATCTATCCAGTCTATTTTTAATGTCCTTGGAGCGTTAGGTTTTTATTTTTGTTGTTAATCAATGCGTTTAAATATTTGACGTTCATCGTTCTACATCGAAAAGTAAATAAGTATAAGTTTGTGCTTAACATTTTGCTTTTTATGTTAACCTAGAAGTTTTATATCAAACTATGTTTTTGTCTTTGTTTTAATAAATAAACTTCTTGTATTAATTTTATTTTTTTATTATGTTTCTTTCAGTTTAAGTGGTCTAGGTTTTGATGCCTAGGTCCATCATGTGGACAAAAAACTTGTAACTGTGTAGTAAAACATATAATATGACATAGTTGATGACTAATATATTAAAGTTCAAAATAAACTAGAACAACTTACTGAAACTAAAATTATTTTTTATCCTAGTTTCTAAATTAATTTTTTTTTTTGTCTCTGGTATAAATTTTTTATAAATAATTATATTTTATCTTTCCTTAGTTTGTTTCTAACATTAACTTTTACTGTTTAAGATTTTAGATCCTTTATTTTTTGCCTTTAATATAAGTATGTTAAAAATTTGGTACTTGCTAAAGAACTTTTTACTAAAATGAAAAATTGATGTTCCGTGTGAAAAAATCGTTGTGTCATAATGTCGCTGTGCAAAATCTTCATCGTAAAAATTTGACGTTGTGCAAAAGTACCGTTGTGCAACAATGCTGCCGTAAAAAAATGTCGCCGTGCAGAAGTGTCTCCTCGTGCAAAAACTACGCCGTGCAAAAATGACCCTGCGTGCAAAAGTGACGCCGTTCAAAAGTGTCCCTTCGTGCAAAAGTGACCCTCCGTGCAAAAGAGTCGCCGTGCAAAAGTGTCACCTCGTGCAAAAGTGACGCTCGTGCAAAAGAGTCGCCGTGCAAAAGTGTCACCTCGTGCAAAAGTGACCCTGCGTGCAAAAGTGACGCCGTGCAAAAGTGTCCCCTCGTGTAAAAGTGACGCTCGTGCAAAAGAGTCGCCGTGCAAAAGTGTCCCCTCGTGCAAAAGTGACCCTTCGTGCAAAAGTGACAGTCGTGCAAAAGTGTCCCTTTGTGCAAAAGTGACGCTCGTGCAAAAGTGACGCTCGTGCAAAAGTGACACCCACCCTTAGATAATAGTTCATTTAGTTTTGTAACAAGTTTTTACTTGTTTTTTGCTAACAAAAAAGGGCCCTAACCAAACTTATTGATATTAAAGTATTTAGAATTACAGTAACCTCTCGCATCTTTACGCACTCGTGACGTTACGCACTCTCGTTTAGTTACTCATTTTAGAATTCTAAACAATTCAAAAAAAAAAATTAATTTTTTTTAATGTTGCACAAGTTTATTGTATTTTTTCAATTTATAATTTGTTTTTAAATACTAACTCTTTTTTCTATATCTTTAGACTTTGTAAACTTATGTTACTTGACTAATTGATAAACATTTAGCTATACCTCAACCTCAGTATGTCAGAAACATTTTAACAATGAGAGATTAAATTAAAGTTCCGAAAGAAAGATGACTGTGTTAAATAATGAAAATATAATAGAATAATGAGAATTTAAAACACAAATAAATAATACAGCACTCTTGCCCTACATATAAATAAACATCTAAAAAAGAAATACGTTAAGTACCAAATAAGTCACAGATAAATAAATTTACTTATTATTAAAATTAGAAATTTTTTTCTACAAGTGTTATGATTTTATATAAATTAAATCCTTTTTATTTTTTAACATGTAAATTTTGTTTTCATATTTATAAATAAAGTAAACAAGTTGTTAAGGGTGGAAAAGTCCCAAGTCTGCTTTTAACAAGAAGCAATATCTAAAAACAGCCATTATAGTGAGTTTAGTTGGTACCTCTCGTATCTTTACGATATCTCGTATCTTTGCGCAATTTTTCTGTGGACACAATGTGCGTAAATAAGTGAGAGGTTACTGTGTATACAAAGAGGTCATGTTAAAAAAAGTTACACTATAAACAGTTTAACAATTTTTCGTTCATTTTTAAGGCTTGTGACAAATCAAGTGATTTAAAATAATGGAAAAGTTTCAAATTTTCTAAAAATACTTTGCATTAAAGGAAAAATAATAATGTTTAGAAATTTTTGTACTTGAAGTTTTTATTGGTAATAAAACTTAATAAATTATTAGAAATATTCTTATGAAAATTTAATAAGTTAATTCAACTTATATTAAATTTTAATGGTTAGAAAATAAAAGTTATTTATTGTAACTATGCGCAATAAAAAGTTTTAACTGAGAATTGATTGAAGAAGTTAGTCTTTTACAATAATAGTTTTTATAATAATGAATCAAAATATTTTTTATTTTATGAAATTCTTAAAATAGAATCTTACATTAAAAGAATAAAACAAGTTATTTTTAAATAAATTCCTGAATGTATACTTAACATTATGATAATGTATTGATTAGCACTTGTACAAATAAACTTTTTTGTCATATGCAAATATAAAAAGTTTTTTTTTATCAATTTAAAAACTAAAATTAATTTAAAAAATACTTTAAACTTTGGGTCAAATTTCAAATACAATTTACATTGAAGTATTTGTTTTTAAGCATAATATATTTTATAATAAAAAGTTAAGTATTTACTTCTATATATAATTTAATATAAGTTTTTTCTAGAATGTTTTATATATAAAATTATTTATGTTTTAATTAAAATGAACAACATTTTGAGTGCTCTTAAGAATATTAAATAGCGTACAAGGTTTTGAAAAACTATCAAAACTTTAAGGTTGTACACTAAACTTATCTAAAACATACTAATACTCCTTAGATTCTAGCTTTCTTAACTAAAACTGATTTTGTTGAATACTTTCTGCTAAAATACCGTTATATTCAAAAAAATATTTTCGGTTAAAGTTTTAAATTTGTTACGATTATTCGAAAAATATAAAACACTTGATACCACTTAGTACAATTATGTTTATATTTATTTTAAAAGACCAAATTGGCCACCCTGTTAAGGAAAAAACAAGACTGAGTCAGTCTAAATTATTTATATTATATCATCTTATATGCCAAAAATGATTTAATCAAGCTTATATCTGTTTAATCGAATTTTACGCAAAAAAAAACAAAACAAAAGAACTTTATGTTATATGTAGCAGAAAAATATTGAATTACGAAAAGAGTCATTAAAACTATGACAATATTTGTTTAGGTGTTCAAATAAAACACCGCTTGTTCCACCAAAAGTTGACCGGGGGTAGATAAAGTGATGCGTTTAGAAGAATCATGGGAGGCAGTTAGAGCCATGCAGGAGTGTTCCCAAGTGTGCGCAAGTAATTATCATATGCTTGCTAATGATCTGCAAATATTTTTAAAATGTGATAACTGCGAGGTTAAATTCATCATTCAAACGATATTCTGACATTGCCCACCCGAATCAACTCCAACCCAAATCAACTCCCACCCGAATCAACTCCCACCCGTAGCAAATTATCGAATTTGAATTTATTCATTGTAGTACAAGTTAAAGTTTTAATACAAATAGAACTCACATTAAACTTATTCATGAAGAATTAAAAGTTTTAATTAAAAAGAAACTCAAATTAAAATTTTTATTTTGTTCTTCATAAAAACATTAAAAGAATAAATTTAATGATGTAAAGCATAATTCTTTAAATCGAAGTTTTTGAAAATAAAACTGTTTTTATTACTAATTTATTGGGTTTTTTGTCTAATGTAGGTTTTATTTGTTGGTTAACACGGTAATTTTAAATAATTACGGCTCGCAGGCAGCAGAAAATTGGTCTCTTATTTGTAAATGTTTTTATGGCCAAATATTAAATCCAGACTTTAAGTAAGGCACATTCAAATTTTTTAGTATCATAATTACTTTAATGCTGGTAATTGACTAATGTCCAATTAAATTAAATTTTTTACTAGTTGGAACAGTGTAAACTCATAATAATTTTAGTTTTTATCATTCAGTAAAACAATAAAATAGTTTAGTACTTTACAACATAGTTTTCATTAATGAAAGTTGTGAAACTTAAAGCTGATATTATTGCTTTATCTTACTCTTATCTAAGTTACTTTTTTTCGTTGATTACTGAATGACTCTTTCAATAATTACGGCTGGCAAGCAGCTTTTCCAGGAAAATTGGCCAGTTTCTTGTAAAAGGCCTTTCTAGCTATTTATATAAAATCAATATAAGGTTTTAAGATAACTATATTCTTTTGATATCCAAACTATTTTTATAAAAAAATTCTATTTTGTAGATTTGTGTTTGATCAAGTCTACCTTTGTAACAAGGTTATAAATAGTTATTTAACGAAGTAATTTTCTTTAGCGGAAGTTTTGTAAACTTAAGATTTTGTTATTGCTTCCAATTTCTTGATCAACACAGCATTTCTTTTGTTGATTTTAACATTAATTTTATAACAGCTTTTTTTAAAAAGAATAGTTATATACTAGTAAAAGGCTACCTGTGTTACAAAAGTTTAATCCACATCAAGCAAAACTCTTTTTTGTTATTCAGAAAAGCATTTCTTTTACTCTGTCTACTCTAATTACTGTATATAAACCCTCTATATTCAATATAAAAATTTCATTGAAAAAAAAATAAAGTATAGGATTTATGAAAAAATTGTGTGAAAAAAAGAAGTTACTGATCAGAAAGAGACATTGAAAGGACAAAAAAGTGGGCGCTGGACAGCCTGCCTGTTTGATTTCGGCTGCCTGTCCTGCGTACCAGGTTCACGTCTAAGTGGAATTACAATCTTCCTCTGAGAGGGCGACCTGACGGGGTTTGCAATCTAGTGCACATCGCGCTAACAGAATTGCTAGCAGCTAATCGCATGCTTATATACTTGCGTGGTCGTCCCCATGGGGGGGCAACCACCGGGACTCGAACTCGGGGCGCGGGGCCGGTGGTCGTGGAGGCAGACCGCTGGGCCATACAGGCGCCCGCCTGTCTACTCTAATTACTGTATATAAACCCTCTATATTCATTATAAAAAATTTCATTACATAAAAAAAAGTTAAAATAGTATAGGATTTATGAAAAAAATGTGTGAAAAAGCATACCTTTGTAAATATCAAATAATAAGTTCATGTTTTGTTTCAAAAATTTTTCTGTCATATAATAATGTCGAAAATATTAAAGCAAATTAAATAGAATTATTACAAAATGCTATACCGTCTGTAAAAACTAAAGTAAGTGTTATTACAAAAATTTAAGTTCCGTTTGTTAAACTAAACAGTTTTAGTCTTAAATCAATTAAAAGTTGTAACCTTTTATAAAACAGTTTATAAGAATTTAATTTATAACTCAAGTTTTTGATTCAAATTAATCAATATTAGATATAGTTTTTGTATAAAAAGTTTGTTAAAGTATTTGAAACTATTTTGATGAATTAATATTCATATATTTTGATCGAAAGTGCTATCAACCTTAAAAACGCTGTAGTACTAAAAATTTTACAAAATTCCTTTTCATTTGTAGTTACAACTTTTTTCTTATTTATTTTCAAATTTTTGCAAATACTCTTTATTTAAACAAACAATAATTCGTAAGAAAACGTATAACAAAAATACTGCAGGTATTAGTTTACAGAAAAGTTAAATCAATTACTAACACAAAGTGTTTCAGTTTTTGAATTAAAGTTAAAAATGCGTAAATTTTTATTCATTACTTTTAGATATGCGAAATAAAGACCTATTTTTTATACAGCAAAATGAAAAGTTATAAGTTATATGCTACTTTTTACAATTTGCATAAATAACTAAAAGATAAACTTAAAGAAATACATGAACGCATGGTAGAGCACATAAAAAAAACGTGAAATCACGTGTTAAAATATTTTTTGAAAACAGGACATAAAAAGCTTTTCATAGTATTGCGCATTTAGAAGCAGTCTTTTGTGTTTGCTTATTGATACTTTTTCCGCGCTCAGTTGCTGAAGTTTCGATTCTTTTTCGTCTTTTATCAATTCGTTGCGTACTTGCAAGTAGTTGTTTATTTCTTTGTATTCCGACATGCTTTGTAGTGTATTTTTTACTATTCTTCAAATTATCTGTATATATTTTTCTACAGTAAAGTTAATTACTTTAAACAAATATTTTTCTAAAACAAAAAGAGCCTAGTTGGTATGCTAGTAGTACTTGTGAAAACAGTTGGTAATAAGAAAAGGTTTTTTTCTTTGTAAGATAATTATTCGGTAAAAATAAAGCTGAAAATTTAATACATTGCAAACAAAACAAAAAATGTGTTAATTATTAAAAAAAATATCTAATTGTTCTTTTCAATAGTTCTAACGTTTTTTTAAACTACTTATACATAAAGTTGATAATATTACACAATTTTTGTTATAACAAAAACCCTTTGAAAGGTTTGAAATAAATTCAAAACGACTAGTTTTAAACTATCGACAAGTGTTAAGTTATAATTTCATACGAAATTATTTAAAGTTTGAACGCATATTTTGACAGTTATTAAAACTTATTTAGCTGATATTTAGTACAAGTTTTTAAACAAGACATTGTTTACATATGTTCATTGTTTTAAACATGTAAGATAAATTTATACCATTTAAAAAAAATGTATCTAATTTTTAATTTCATAATACAAAAAAAAAGCTAAAAAGTTAAAAAGTAATGTAGGATTTTTTATTTGTTTATATTTCTTTAACTTATTCTAAATCTTTTAAATAACTTATCGTTTCAAACTAACTTTTTATATATAAAATGAATTAACTTTTCATAAATGTTTTATCTTAGAATAAAACTCAATTTGAAGTTTCTTAATTAAAAATTAAATTATTAAGTAAATCTGTAAAAGCAACAGTCGTATATAAGTAGTTTTTAGAACAAAGCAAGTATTAAAACAAAATGTTTTGCTACATTAAAAAAAAAGATTTGTTTTTATTTTGAATTGAATTTTGTGTCATTAAATTATGTGTTTTGTTTTTGTTTACCACTTAGTTTGTTGTCAAAACAAATCATAAACTGGTTCAACTTTATATATTTATACATATATAGTTTTGTTTTTTAATAACTTCTGAGGAAAATTTCTACTTTAAGAAAATTCCATTTGTTTTGTTTTCGCTTTTATACTGTTTTAGTAGAGTAATAAAGTACATTTTAGACTTTAAAACAAAAACTAAATTTATTCAGGTTATGAAATTAAAAAATATTTTAGACTAAAAAATCTTTTTTAGTTTTTTCATTAAAATAGTAATAATTTATACATAAAAAGATCATTCTAAAATGAAAAGAAACGTAAAATTGTCTTATTGTCTTAATTTTATTAAATAAAGCTTTGGTTCCAGCTCATTAACTTTAAGTAGAAAGCGGTATTTTTAATGAATATCCAAGTAGAAAAAATGGTTTTTGAAACTTTTTCTATCAAGAAAAACGGTACTTTAAAAAATTAGATCTTATCGTTAGTTCTTAATTTGTTTTTTAAATTTGAACTACCTAAAATAGTGTCATAAACTTAATAATTTAATAAACAGAAAATTACTTAAGTTTATTAGTTATTAAACTTTTACAATAAACAACAAATAAATTGTCAATTTATTATTTGTGGTAATATGTTAATACTCATTTTTTTTTAAACGAGATACTAAACTAGTATTAGGTAGAAATTATTTAAATCTATATCTAAATAAAATATACATTTTTTACTTAAGAGAATATTCAAGGATAGTTAGTCAAATAGTTCTATAAAAAATCAAAACAATAACTAATAAACGCATAAAATTTTATTAGCAAGACTGAGTAGTTTGCAAACTTTATTCTTTAAAATATTAAATATAACTAAAAAAGACTGTTGTGAATTAAAATACTGAAACCTTAGTATAGAACTTTAAACATTTTAAGTTAATTTAAATATATGAAAAGCCCAGAATAGGTACTTTGTTCATAGTATTGAACAAGAACGGTCATTGTCAACTTTATCTTGTTCAAGCTTTCGTTTCTGCAATTCTGATCTCGCGAAACCTATAAAATCATCCCTCGATATTTGATAAGACTGTAACTTTTCTTCACAGTCTCTTTTGTTTTTTTGTACTTTTGCAAACTCAATATCTGTCAATGAACTTCCCTGACTTTTTTCTTACTTTTTGTATTTTCTTACTCTCTCCTCCAAAGCAGCTATTTCTTTTTGGATGTCCTTTAAATCTTTTTTGATTTGTCGCTCATAGCGAATTTGCTTATCAATCAAATCTAGCTGTTCTTCAGACTGAGGTTCGAAACAAGTGGTTTTAGTTTTGCATCTGGTATTTTTCAGGTCTTTTAACACCTGTTTGATTTCTTCTTCAGATTTTAGGATTTTTAGTTTTGACATGATTATAAGTGTAATCTTAAAGTTTTCTGTTTATTGAATTAAGCCTCAGTTATTGTGTACTTTTAAGTTTGTTGATTAGTATTTTCAAGTTAAGAGTTTAGTTTTCAGAAAAATTTAATTGTTTGACTTGTCATGATTGAATTTGGGTTATAATACTTGTTCTCAAAACTGAAACAAAATTTGCAAAGTCATCAAATTTCAATGGAAACTTAACTCTTTTAAACAAATGATGAATGCAAACTTAGTAATGTAGGGTTAGCTTTATTTTATTACATTATTTATTATTGCTTATTCAATTATCCGTACATGTTAAGCAAGTTTTTTCTGTAAACATGTCCGGATAAGTGCAAAAATTATCTTTTAGAAAACAATATAATTGCTGTATAATATGCAATGCACAATAAATAATAAATGGGTTATGGTAAAAACAAAAAGTAATCATGGATGATAGACAAAAAATGATAGAAAATATTAGCTAAGATTAGGTTAATTTAATTTATTATTTTCTATAAGGTATACCTATCAGACTTACTAACCCTCTACAACGATGTATGTTTTTTGAGGGTCAAACAAGTAAAATTCATCGTTTTTAATTTTACCTATCCTAACTTTTAATAGAAGTTTAGAATTGTTTCTAAAATAAGCCTCGATTTTGTATAATTTAATAATATTTGTGTTTAGTTTTGAAAATATTTTGAATTTTCTTCTCGACTAAAACTGTCCGGATAAGTAAATGTTCGGATAAGTGAAGTCCGGATAAGTAAATAAGCACTGTAGTACCATTCTATGTTTTAAAATTTTCCTTAAACAAGAATTTTTTTTAATATTAGTAATTCTAACTTATTATAATTACTATACAAGAAGTATTATTTAATCTTAGTTAACTTGTATAAAATGTGCAAAATATTATTTATATAATTTAAGATTGTAGATTACGGAAAAATGTAAAAATTTCTATAAAAGTTTTCAAAAAAGTTTGTGATCAACGCATTTAAAATTATCGGCTTATTTTGTGTAAAAAGATCTAAAAAACATTATCTATTTTACGCATAACTTAAAAAAGTAAATTTTCTAGTAAATTAAATAAAATAAAGCTAAAAACTAAGTATTTCTTCTGTTTAAAACTCTACGAGTTGCTTTAAAAACAAAATGATATATTTTATTAAACCAATAAGCTAAAATTTTAACAAAAAATAGTTTGCAAAACTAACGGATTTCATACATACGCATTATTATACAGAAATACAAAGTAACTACTAATATAATTGTATTGCACACTTTTTATATATGCGTATTAAAAAGTTGTCGCAAATAAATTACATAAGTTGTTTTTATTTATAAGGACTTTGACTTATGATAAAATTTCAATTAGTTTTACAACAAATTTTAACTTGTGTTTTTTGTAAAATAGCGCACTTGAAATATTTTTTGTAAACAACTTTTATTGTAATTATAGTCACTAAAAAGTTTTAAGCATTGATTAAAAAGTTATTCTTTTAATTATTTATATTAATGAATCAAATGATTGTTTATTCTATGAAATGCTTAAAACAGAATCTTGCATTTTTAGAATAAAAATAAGTTGAATTTTAAATAAATTCCTGAATGTATAGTTAACATTACGATAATGTATTTATTAGCACTTGTACATATAAACATTTTTGTCACATGCAAATATAAAAAGTTTTTTTCTTATCAATTTAAAAACTAAAATTGATTTTAAAAATACTTTAACTTTGGGTCAAATTTTAAATACAATTTACATTGAAGTATTTGTTTTTAAACACATATAAATTTTATAAAAAATGTAGAGTATATGCTTATATATAACATAACATAAGTTTTATTTAAAATTAACTTTTTTTAACTATAAATTATTTTTAACTTTAGTAAATCTAACTTAGTACAATTAATTTACAAGAAGTTTATTTAACTTTAGTTAACTTGCATAATAAGTGCAAAAAATTATCTATATAATTTAAAATTGTAGATTACTGAAAAATGTAAAAAACTTCTATAAAAAATAATGTTGGTGATTAATGTATTTAAAATTATCGGAATTTATTTTATGAAAAACATATAAACAATATTATACGCAGATTTAAAAAAAGTAAACTATCTAGTAAATTCAATAAACTAAAGCTAAAACCTAAGTACTTCTTCTGTTTAAAGCTTTACGAATTAGCTTTAAAAACAAAATCATATTTTTTATTAAACCTAAAAAACCAAAATCTTAACAAAAAAAAAGTATTCAAAACTAACGGATTTTATTCATACGCATTGTTATACAGATATACATAGTAACTACTACTATAGGTGTTTTGCACACTATTTATACATGCGTATTAAAAATTTGCTGCACATAAATAACATAAGTTGTTTTTATTTAAAACGACTTTGACTTTAGATAAAAGTTTATTTAGTTTTGAAGAAATGTTAACTATTTGCTCATTTATAGAATTTAATATAAGTTTTATTTAGAATTATGTTTTTCTAAACGAGAATTATTTATAATTTTCGTAAATCTAATTGAATATACTTAATTTACAAGAAGTATTATTTAATATTAGTTAAGTTATATAAAACGTGCAGAAATGAATTTCCATACTTTAAGCTTGTAGATTACTAAAAAAAGTTTGTGATCAATATGTTTAAAGTTATCGGTTTTTTTAATTTTTTGTAAAAAAATCTAAATAACATTATTTAAATTACGCATATTAAAAAAAAACAATTCTCTAGTAAATTAAACAAACTAAAGCTAAAAACTTAGTATTTTTCTGTTTGAAACTCTATGATTTAGCTTTAAAAACAAAATCATATGTTTTATTAAACTAATAAACCAAAATTTTTACAAAGAAAAGTTTTAAAAACTAACGGATTTTATACATATGCATTATTATACAGATATACATAGTAACTATTAATATAGGTGTTTCGCACACTATTTATACATGCGTATTAAAAATTTGCTGCACATAAATAACATAAGTTGTTTTTATTTGTAAGAACTTTGGACTTTAGATAAAAGTTCAATGAATTTTACAACAAATTTTAACATGTTTTTTTGTAAACAAACGCACTAAAAATTACTTTTTGTAAACAATTTCAATTGTAATTATAGTCACTAAAAACTTTTAACCATTGATTAAAAAGTTAGTCTTTTAATTATTTATAATAATGAATCAGAATATTTTTTATTTATTGAAATTCTTAAAATGGAATCTTACATTTTAAGAAAAAAACAAGTTAATTTTTAAATAAATTCCTGAATGTATAGTTAACATTATGATAATGTATTGATTATCACTTGTACATATAAATATTTTTGTCACATGCAAATATAAAAAGTTTTTTTAAACTAAAATTTATTTTTAAAATATTTTAAACTTTAGGTCAAATTTCAAATACAATTTACATTAATGTTTTTTTTTAAGCATAATATATTTTATAAAAAAATGTTACGTATTTATTTCTATATAGAACTTAATAGAAGTTTTTTCTAGAATGTTTTATATACAAAATTAATTATATTTTTAATGAAATAAACAGTATTTTGAGTGCTCTTAAGAATATAAAGTAGCGTACAAGGTTTTGAAAAATTATTAAAACTTTAAGGTTCTACAGTCATACCAAATTTTTAAGAGCTTCTTAAAAAAATAGTTCGTTTTTAGTTAAAACACATAACAAAGCGCAGTTTTTAAGAACCTTTATTCATTTTTACTTACGTAGTAGAATTTATGTTTTAAAAACGAGTTAAACGTTTTATCCTAAAATTTTTTATAATATAATAGTTAAACATAAACACCAAATTTACAAATGCAAAATTATATAAACTCGGTTATTACATATAAGTAAGACATTTAAATTTTAAAAAATATTAAAGTTTTTATACTTAAAGAAAAATTTAAAAAAATAATTTGAAATTTCTATTGTGAATTATTAGTTTTGATATCATTGACTATTATTTTTAAACCAAGAAAATCATTCAATAATTGAATATATCTAAGTTAAATAAACTTTGTTGACTTCAATATGAAGATTAAAATTGTTATTATATCTTTAATTTTTTATTTGATTTACAAGTTTCATTCATCTTTTGTTTTTGGTCATCACATGTAAGTACTTTTATAAAGTAAAAAATACATTTATACCATAAGAGATATTTTACGCACTTTTTATAAGTTGTTTACATAAGTAAAGTCAATTAATAATACCAACGATTAAAGTTTGTAGTTAATTTTTTCAAACTTTAAAATACCTACTTACTAATTATTTTAAACTGAAAATTAAATATAATCCTACTTTTTATATACTAAAAGAAAAGTTATAAGTTTTTTGCTATTAATAACAATTTAAATATATAATTAAAAGATAAATTTAAAGAAATTCATGAAAGCATGATAGAGCACATTAAATAAAACGTGAACTCATGTGTTAAGTTATTGATTGAAAACAGATCATAGTGCACTTTTTATAGTATTGCGCATTTAGAAGCAGACTTTTGTTTTTGCTCAATTGAAATTTTTTCGGAGCTCAGTTGCTGAAGTTTCGATTCTTTTCCGTCTATTTTTAATTCGTTGCGTACTTGCAAGTAATTGTTTATTTCTTTGTATTCCGACATGATTTGTTATGTAATTTTTTTAATCAGTCAAATGTCTGTGGATTTTTTTTATTCTTAAGTTTTTCTGTATTAATTGATTTGAAAAAGTGTTTTTTAAAACTAAAAGAACCTTATTGGTATGCTTGTAGTATTTGTGGACAAAATTGTTTATAAAAAAACGTTGTTTTTTTGTAATATAAATTAATTGCTTTAAATAAAGCTCAAAGTTACATTGCAAACAAAACAAAATCATAAATTACTTAACAAGAAAAACATCTAATTGTTCTTTTCAACAGTTCTAACGTTTTTTTAAACTACTTATACATAAGTTTGATAAAATTGCACAATTTCCCTTCTAACAAAAAAATCTTTGAAAGGTTTGAAATAATTTCGAAATGACCATTTTTGAACTATGGACAAGTGTTAATTTTTTGAAATAAACTTATACAAAATCATTTAAAGCTTTAACGCATATTTTGACAGTTATTAAAACTTATTTAACTTAAATTTAGTAAAAAATTTTAAACATAATATTGTTTACACATGTGCATTGTTTTAAAAAAAGTAAGATAAATTTATACCATTAAAAAAAATGTTGCTAATTTACCTTTTTTTATAATACAAATAAAATAAGTTAAAAAAGTTTAAAAATATTGTAGTATTTTTTAATCATTTAAGTTTTTTTTAACTTATTCTTAATTTATTAAACTACTTATATTTTTACACTAACTTTTTATATATAAAATTAATTAACTCTTTATAAATGTTTTATCTTAGAACAATAATCAAGTTGAAATTTCTTAACTAAAACCTACTAAATAAAACTGTAAAAGCATCATTTATATATAAGTAGTTTTTAGCACAAAGCAAGTATTAAAACAAAATGTTCTGCTACGTTTAAAAATAAAATCTGTTTTTATTATAAATTAAACTTTGTGTCATTAGAATATGTGTTTTGTTTTTGTTCACCATTAAGTTTGTAAATTGAACTTAAATTTTTGTAGTCAAAACAAATCATAAACTGGTTTTAACTTTATACATATAAGATTATGTTTTTAAATCCTTGTGAGGAAAATTTCTACTATAAGAGATTTCCATTGGAATTATTTTTGCTTTTATACTGTTTTAGTAAAGTAACAAAGTACATTTTAGACTTTAAAACAAAAAATAAATTTAATCAGTTTATGAAACTAAAACATATTTTAGACTAAAAAACTTTTTTAGCTTTTTTATTAAATATTAGTATTAATTTGTATATAAAGTGATCATTCTAAAACTAAAATAAAGTAAAATTGTCTAATAACTACAATAAAATAACTATGGTAGAAAAGTTTTATTAAATAGAGCTTTTCTTTCAGCTCATGTACTTTAGGTAGAAAGCAATTTTTTAAAATAAATATAGATGAAAATATAATAATACTTGGTTTTTAAACTTTTTCTAAGAAGAAAAGCGGTAATTTAAAAAATTAGACCGTATCGCTAATTTTGATTCTGTTATTTAAATTTGAAGTACCATAAATAAAGTTGTAAACTTCATAATATACTAAACCGAAAATTACTTAAGTTTATTAGTCTTTAAACTTTTACAATAAACAACAAAATAACTACAACTGGTCAAAATTTGTCAAACTATTGTTTGTGTTAATTTTTAATATGTATGTTTAGTATGTTAATACTCAAATCCTTTTTTTCAAACGAGA
>NW_028140062.1:0-35858 GCF_965202585.1 Thalia democratica | reverse complement strand
GTTGCTTTTTATTTGTTTGTTCCTCACTATACTGTTATTTAAAAACTAAGCTTTTAAAATTTAACAAATTTTTTTTTATTGATTTGTTTTTAGTTTAAAGCTTCAGTTCTGGCTCAAACTAATGTCTAATTGTTTAATTTTTTTGCCATAATAACATTTTATAAATATATGATGACAAATATTTACTACAATATAATTTTTAATTAAAAAAAAAAATATTCAAAATTAATAAAATTTGGTTATAAAACATCTACCACTTCAAATCGTTCATTTCTGATATTCCCACGCTTACATATTTGAGTTCGTTCACAGATTGTACGGTAAAATGGCATCGGGGGAAGGCGATTTCTACGAGATAGTGCGAGCGGACAACGTCTCAGCTGAGAGTTCAATTGAAGATCTCCACCCGCACGTTCCAGACCCCATTGCAGTGAAGGGGTCCGGTCACATCACCATGTCAGTTTTTACTTATTGTTTGGTTGAAGTAAAACGACTTAACATTACTTGCACAGTTTTTACCACTAGAACTATTGTTTGGTTGAAATAAAATTAGTTTGCGCTAAATTTAGTGATGAGCTAATGTGTAACATTTAAAATTCTAGTTTTTTAAGGGTTTTCTAGTAGTTTTGGTATGTATTTAAAAATAAATATTCAGTTTAATTTGAAACTTCCTAATACAAAAGTAATAAGTTTTTGTTAGCTAGTAGAAAGCCATTAATATTTTTTTATTTTTCTATTTAAAAGTATTATAAAGTACTACTAATATATATTACTATAAAGTAACATTATTGTATTTTATTTCTATTGCTTAGTAGTGGTATACTACAATAAACAAAGGTGTAACATTTAAGTTTTATTATTAACAATTGTACAATAGTAAACAGATACTTGCACCTTTTTGTTGAATTATCTTCACTTTACCATGGTAAATTGCAAATATATTTAAATTAGTTATATTTTATAGTATAATAAATTGTGTTTTGCTATTTGGTTTTAAATTTATTGAATATACTGTTTTTTTTTTCAAAACAACAAAGTGTTTTTTTTGAGTCATTAGGATCTAATGTTTAGGAGCTAAAAAGATGGAAAACAAATCAAAATATTTCGTTGATGAATTATTTATTGAATTTTTAAAGCCTAAAAACAGTTTTTTTGAAAGTATACAAATAAGCAGTTCAGTTACTTTTTAATAATTAAATGATAAAAGTTTGTATGATAATATTCCACTTAATAATTTATAAAAAAAATGTATGTAATATATTTTGTTTAGACCTGTTTCATTTTAACACCAATTAGACGTTGAAAAGGTAGTAAATCAAATTTCTGCAAGAAGTGCTTCCAAAAAAACTATAGTTTTACAACTATTTAAAACTATATTCTGTTTTATTAAAATCTGTATTTTACTGTTTTTACCAGTGTTCAAAACCTTTTTAACAGTGTATTAGACTAAATTTTATCGCATGAAACAAACACTAGCATTACTTAATTTTTTTTGTCAATATACTTCAATATTGTAGGCTTTATGACTTAAATAATATTAATGTTTTAAACTTTGTTAAATTTTACAAAATTTAATCGATAGACAAATTCCTCAAATGTCAAACTACTGACCAAGTTTTCAAGTATAAAACTACATTTGTACATGATGGAAAAAAAGTTTAAACATTAAGGATGGTAAACATCAGGGACCTAACTTTAACACACCTGTTACACGAAAACTTTCCTAAAATAGTGATTTGATTTAAATAGTTTTAAATTATTATAAAAAGCGAAAATAAGATACTCACAAACCAAAACTACACTAAAGTTTAAAAATCAATCAAAAATATTTACTATGTAGATGATATTTTATTTTTTTTAGAACTTATTCAGCACTCTCTTATTTCAGAACTCGTCAGTAAATTAAATGAATAATAAAAAAACATATATATAAAAGTCATAAAAGTTAAGTATATTTTCTATGATCTTTATATGTTTTTTCAGATTTTTTTTGACGAGCTTTTTTAGCGAAAATTAAACTGTTGATTAAACTTTGAAAATATAAAGAAAAAAATCAAAATCTATTTAATAAATCAAAGATAAATATCGTTGCAAAATTGTTCAAGTTTGAACCTTGGTAATAATTAGAGCAGATAATTATTACCAATTCAAGTTTCATTACTAAGCTATGTACTAATATTCTCGACAGCTTGCAATCTCCACAGCAGAAAATTACATGTTAAATTAGTGATAGTATTTATAATAAAATTACTCTAATATTTTACAGATTTGGACTTAGCAATCGTTTTGATTCTGAATTTCCTCAGCAATTAACAGGAAAGGTAACATTTTGAAAAAGCTTAAGTACTTTTTTATTTATTTTTTATTGATATTAATTGAATATAGGTATAAGATAAAGACTAGATGTAACTTGTTTATCAATGCAACAAAAAGTATTCGAATTTTACTCATTGGGTAATTATTTATTTAAATGTAACTTTGGTAATGTTTAAATTTTATGTCAGTAAGTTCTTAAAGAAAAATAAAATAATTAGTTGCTGCATTAGGAAGTTATAGTATTATATTTTACTAAATTTTCATAGGAAACTTTCTCTGACTAATAGAAATTAAAATGACTCTTGTTTTTGATGATAAAAATATTAAAACAATGAAGATATATTTTATCATAAAAATTATCTACAATAAATATGTAGTAGATTCTAAATTAATAATCAAATTAATATTGAATTAGTTTTTATATTTTTAAACTGTCTTTTTTATGTAAATTAAGAACAGAAAGACTTGCAAAGACTAAATCTTATCTATTTTTTTTTATAGTAACACTATTATAATATTTAAAATTCTCAAATTGTCCTTAGGTATTTCAATGATTTTTTTTTTGTTTCTATCAAAATACTATATAGAAAAAATATTATACCTCAAGAAATCGACAGCGTTTTTATTTTATACTCATTATATTGTTTAAAGTACTTTCAGATTCTTCAGCAAACAAATTGAATAGAAAACTCATTGTAATTCATGTTCAACTTATTTGCTGAAGAAGAATCTGGAACTACCTCAAACAATATAATGAGCATAAAATAAAAAATTTCTAGATTTTTTCGAAGTGTAATAGTTTTTATATATAGTTTTTTTTTTTTGTAATAGTCGTATGATATTACTGATAAAAAATAAGTAATGATATTTTTTATCTACAAGGGATAATTATATACTTAGTTAATGGGTACCATGGCCTAGTTTTGTCTTTGTTAAACTGTGTACCTGGTTGTGATAAAAAAATTGTTTCAATGTGCTCTAATAGTTATTGTATTAAAGTATTCATAAAGTTTTTCTCTTTATTTATTTTTCAAATATATTTTTAGATATAATATATTTACTGAGTGTAAGAACAAATTCTTTAAACATGGTCATTTAATTGGTAAAAATACTGTTTTTGTTTAAATAAATAAATGTTTTACAATCTAATTTACCCAAAATTTATTTTCAATACGTTAAAGAGCTTAGTTGTTTAGACGATTGACAAACGCTGATGTAAATCATAGAAAACTCGTTTTAGCCACGTGTATATTTTTTAAATCAAAAAATTACTTATTGATTTCTGTTACCATTTATTTATATAACTAAAAGTACTTAACCTAATTGAAAAAAAAAGATTTTTGACATATGAACAACGCTAAAAAAGCTGGGTAGGTGTCAAATATACTAATTTTTGCACGTAGGGTCACTTTTGCATGGAGCATCACTTTTTTACTAAATAAATTTTTTGTGCTGCGCCACTGTTGCTCGGTTGTCATTTAAAATGTTATTACTTGTCCAAAAGTGACACTCCGTGCAAAAATGACACCGTTTACAAGTGAATTCAAGTAAAAAAAAAAACGCTTCGTACAAAAATTATAACTCTTTATTTTGACCAATTTCCAATAAATTTCTATGTGTTAGACATATAAAAAATTGGAAATTAATACAGATTGATAAAAAAATTAATGTATATGTTTGTATATTACAAAACTGTTATTTTAAACGATATACTCCAAAGTATATACTAACCTGCAGAAAAATAGCCTGTTTTATTTTCCTATTCTAAACTTCAATTTCAATAAGCTTCTGAAATTTTAAAACTAGTAGTTGAAACACAAATTACATCTCTATTAATTAAATTTTATTATTTTAAATATAAAATTCTGTTTGAATAAAATTTTATTTAACTGATGATCTCGTTTGATTAGGTTCAAGCGAGTGAAACATTGTATTGTTAATAAATTAAAAATTTTGAATTAATCATTCTCCTTATATTTTAGTCGAGAACTTTTATTGTTATCCTTGAAGCAAAAAGTACACATTATTTTAAATTTGACTATTTTTACTTACCAAATAAATCTAATCTTGTCATGTGTTTGTATACTGTTACTAATTGTGTTATAAGTTTTGATAGATGAGCTTGTGTGATTGTTAACAAAACTTGAATACCAGCGAACTTGCAATATTTTCACAGATAGCCCCTGAGGAGTTCAAGTCCACAATCTACAGAGTGAACAAAATACTGAACAAGTTCGTCTCGCTCAACTTTCTCTGGTTCCTGATTGGCTGCCTGTGCTGCTGCTGCACGGCCGGCATCTCTATCTGGCCCGTCCTCTGTCTCGACAAGCGTAGCAAAAGAATGCTGGAGAAGGCACTGGACTGGGAGAACAGAAACCTCTACCACAAGGTATTTGGTATGAAAATTCATAAGATTTATTTGTTGTTTGCCAGTAATGTTGATTGTTTTTAGAGAAGTCAAAGTAGAAATTATTAAGCTGTTTGAGTTTTTATCTTGATATTAATATTTTTTAAAAGCATTACAAACCCTAGTTTTTTATTTTAATAATTTTTATATTTAATGCTTTTAAGATCAAATTTACCTTCTGAAAGATAAGTTATTAAAGTTTTCTGTTTGCGAATACTTTTATTGAAAAATATAATGAGTGTTGGATATTGTTATTTATTAACAGCTTGGTCTTCATTGGAAGCTGGACAAACAAAGATTGGCTAACAGCACTATGATTCAATATGTGAGTATTTTTGTTGTAAAATAAATAATTATTTTCATCTTGTTTGAAACTAATAGTTAAGTTTGAACAAAACTAATAAAATACCGAGTTTTAACAAAATCAAGTTTTATATATAGAAAGTATAATGTCAGGTAGCCAATTAACCTGGAAAAACCTGAAATTAGATATTTTTTGAAAAAAAAGGTAAAACATTGAATTTTGTTTTAAGTCATTAAAAAACCTGGAATCTTAAACAGTATTAGATGTAAAAATGAAATTTTAGATTGTATAAAATAAACATGCAAAGAAAATAATTTAACTTAATTTGTTATAAAACACATTTAAAATAACATTACAGTATCTGACTAACCTTAAATTAAATTTTTACAAAAAAGAACAGTAAAAATTAAGCTTTAAAAAAAACCTAGAAGAATTTTCTAAAAAACCAGTGGCCACCCTGTAAAGTTTATAGAAGAAAAAATTACAAAAATCTCTTAAAAAAGTCAATTTTAAATGTGATTCGTTTGTTTCGTGAGAAGTGCTTTGTATAAATTTATTTGTTTTGTATGTTATACAAATATTCATTTGAATAATAATTTTAGTTTAAATACAGATTAGCTTTTTGAGAGAAACACTTTTTGCATAATATAATTAAGACAAAATTAAATATTGTAAATGTTCAAAGGTAGTTAAAACAGCAAAACAAGTAATTTATCGTTTAAACAGGTTTTGCTCATTGAATATATACCAAAAACACCAGTTTACAAACCGGACTGAATTGAAACTTAAACAAAAGTGGAGCGTTTAACTGAAACTTCAAATTATTTGTATGTAAACGAAGTAATATGAAAACTTATATGGTGCTAAAATATTTTGTTGTAAAAGCATTCATTTTTGTCTGTAATTTATGTTGCAAGAACTATACATTTTACTTATATATATATACATAAGTATTTTCAATAAAATCATAAAAATTATAATCTTGTTGATTTAAGAAAATTATAAATATGTAAATGTAAATACTGTATAGTTAATATTTTATTTTTGTATTCATGTTATTTATCAAAAAGTACTATATTATCATGTTTTATTTTACAAGTATCGTCGAAAATAATGATTCTGTATTGTAATCTGTAGTAAGTAGCTAATTCCATCCCTAAAAAAGAAGCATTTTTGAAATTTGTAATAAAAAGATGTCTGAAAAGTAGAAATCATAAAGTCTATGGTGTGACTACCTCTGTTCAAAAAATAGCATAAGTATTGTGTGTGCTTTTAATTATGTTATAAGTAAATATAAACTTTTTTATTTTTCTTTTTATTCGTTTATGAAAATTGTGCTTGTAAACATGTTGAGTAAATATTATTTAAAAAAGCAAGTGTGATTGATTAAATTAATTTAATTAAAAAAAATACCAAAAGCTTATTTTATCTACTATCCAAGTTACAAACTTGAATAAAAGAAAAATTGTGCAAAACTCTATATATTACCTTACAATATTGACTTTGCAAGTAGGATAACTTTTTAACTCAAAATACTGATAATTTATAAATTTATAGTTATTAAACTTAACTAAATTTATGTAACATTAAAATTCACAATTCACTGAAGGTATTTTACAAAAATGAAAAAAAAAAACAATTAAACTCGAGTTTCGCCGCGAGGCTCCTCCTTTGAGTTATTTTATAATAAAAAACCGCAATATAAAAAATACGATAAGCTTTTGTGATAAATTTGGAAGCTGCACATGACATAATACTGTAAAATATTAGTGTATTAACAAAAAATTTAACAAAGTCTATAAAATTTTCCTTTGAATATTTTATTTATTAAAATAATGAACAGTGTAATTTAAATTGAAATAGAAAGCTTTATTTTTAGTTATAATAACAATCATTTTGTAAACCTAAGTTTATGAGTTACAAAATGTATACAAAATTGTTTAATGATTGAACATATTTATTAGCTTTGATAAATTTAAAAGATTGTTTTTAATGAATGTGTATACTTTCAAGTATTTTATGTCTATTCTTAAAATTGTTTGCATTTTACATACTAAAATTACTCATTTTGTAAAAAAAGAACATGATACCTTGGATTCACACCTTTAGGTTTTATTCAAAGTGCGTACTCAAGAAAATGACTGTTTATTTTCATAGTCTAGGTACATTTAAAGCTTGTTATAGAACTCTTTAAATTTATAATCTATTATCACTTCACAAGCAATTTTGACTACCAATTTTTTAAAAATATTGATTAGAAGGTTTGTGCTTGTTTATAAATAAACTATAATTTCTTTATGTTTGATTCAAATGTATGAACACCTAGTTTAAAGCTTTCAACTTCTACACAACTAGTTGTATCTAGAAAGTTTATTTCATTTATTTGTGCTGTTTTAAACATGAAAAGAGTCTATTTTAGGCGTTGTAAAAATAAAAACAAATTAAATTATATAAAAAGAATATTATTATAGACTTAACAATCCTTATGGTATTAAATATTTGTATATATTCCAATCTTACCCTTACAGCAACCTGCAAAGTTTCGTTTGACATGGTCGTGCATTAATAAAATTATTACTATTAGACTTTTCATGATGATATATAGTGTTTTTATCATTATTTGTTTAAAAAAAAGTTATTTGCATTTAGAAAATAGTTTTATAGTTTTAAACTTTGGTACCACTTTTTTACTTAAATTTAATTGCATTTAACTTATACAAAGGTTTTCATATAAACGTACAGCAATGTTAAAAAAAAAAACACTTTTTGAAATACACCTAAAAAAACTTAACCTGAAGTATAGTTGACAAATAACAAAGGTTATTATGTCATGCTTTAAGTTTCACAAAATTTAGTTTTCCAACAAACTAAGTCGTATAAATGTGAAACAAATAAAGTACTTATTAACTACGGTATTGCTAGCAAAAAAACTTAATAATAACTTGTGACCTACCGTATACTGTCTTTTTTATTGTTATATATTTTCAAACAAGATCAGAATAACTAGTTGGAAATATAATAATCTTTTTTTTGTGTAGAAATCACCATTAAATCATAAAAAAATTGAGAAAAAACACGCTCTACCTACACAATGCATCAAGCTGAAACAAATCCCAGTGTTATTATTTTTTATTAACAGTAATTGATCTATGTATTATTTGTTGCTGTAGAACTGTCAAAAAAATTAATAAAAAAGTATATTTTTAGTTTGCACTTTACTGAATATCTATAATAAAACAATATCACTTTTTTTTATGCAACACTAATTTTAATTACATCTCTTATAAATAAACTTTTAATGCTATTTTAAAAATAAATCAAACAATATTAGAATGTTTTATTCAATGCACTTCTACAAAGTTGATTAAAATGGAAATTATTTAGTCATAAGTCATTTATATAAATTCACTTAACTTTTAAGTAGAACATAATGATAGGTAGTCAACAAAAAGATACCAAAAGTGTAATTTTGCATTTGCTCTACTATAAATTTTAATTATCTTTATCTTAATTTGTGGTTCAGGTCCTAATTTGTGGATTTGTTAGATTACTAAACTCTAACTTTCAATAAAATAAAATTCCCTTAAGTTAAGAAACATGGAGTTAAGAATTTCTCGCCAAAGTCACTATCAGAAAAGGTTATTTTTTACTATAGTTTAAACCTACACCCGCATTAAAAAAACAGTTTTCTAATTTTGCCATTAATCTGTGCAAACAATGTTGAAAAAGTGATGTCAAGCTACAGAACGGAAAATGAAGTCAGAAAAGTTAAGAAGATAATTTTAAGGACGTATTCCATTGTACTTTTGATTACGCAGTTTTGCCAGTAGAATCCAGTTATTTTTGTTTTCGATTTTTTATCTATAGGTGCAATACAATCAAACACCATAAAATTAATAAAATTGCATGACTCCTAAAATTTAAACAACTTGCATATTAAGCTTATTCATAAAATACTTTATTTGTTTATTTAAGTATTCTAGAAAATAAAAGAAGTTGAAGATAATATAAAAAAATAATTGATGCAGAACTAGTTTATCATACAAAGTAATAGTTTCCTAAATTTTCTTATTGTTGAAATTACTAGTTTAGAATTTGAAAAACAGTTATTTATTATTGTTTTTTAGCAGATAGTTTTATACTTATAAGAGAATTGACAATTAGATGTAATACTGTAATCAAATATTTTATCGATATACTCCTGATGTGGCTTTTGTTTTTCAAAATCCCGCGTCTACTTTTAGAATCAAGTGAAACCTGTGAATCTGTCTTAAAATCATATTAGTTCTTCAGAGTTTAGCCCAAGGGATGTTTGAGAAAATAAATATGTTTGAGTTTTTGTTGTTTTTCGGTATAAGCTTTTAGTCAAGGTTCTTTCAACATTTCTTTTAAAACTTCGTTTATATAACGTTATGATTTTTCACTTTTTTTTTTATGGTTTTAATCTACTAACGCAAGAAAACGCAAAAGCTATGTCGGATCACACGCCGTTAAGTAAACTTAAAAAAAAATCTTGTAATCTTTGAAGCTTTCTTGTAAAAATCTAAGTGTTTATTTTCGAATTGATATTTGAAACAAACCAAGTCGTTTTGACTTTATTCTTTGTACCCGTGGATAGTTTCCAGCCATCTTAGGCATGGCGATCTTCTCTAAAAAATACATACGAGGATCCAAAGTCTTTGAAGAAAGTCGCTTTCAAAACCTGCAGCAGAAGTTCTAACTTAAACTTATAATTTTAGTAATTCAATTAACTATACTTAATATTTTTAAAAGGTTTATTAAGATTTATTTTATTAATTAAACTTTATGTAGTAATTATAGAAGAACGAAACATTAATATTTATCTTGTTAAACAAGTTTGTAGTACTAGTCATAAAAATACAACACAAAATGAGGTATTTTGAAATTTTAAAATACTCCTTTAAAGGATATAAACCAAATTTTGTTTCTAAGTTTTATTTAGTGATGTACCGGACTCACTATCCGGGTCCGGATCCGGCTGGATATTGCCATTTTTGTCTGATATCCGGATCCGGCCGGATCTTGATATGAAAAAAAATCCGGATCTGGTTCCGGCCGGATTCTAATTTGAAAAAAAAGTCCGGAACCGGGTCCGGCCGGATCCTAATTTGAAAAAAAGTTCGGATGAGGGTCCGGCCGGATCCTAACAGAGATCCGGCCGATTGAAATCTAGTTAGTAAAAAAGAGCATACAAAAAAGTATTTTTTCAAAAACAAACCCTGTGTAAGTTAAAATTAGTCATTTTCGTCAGAAAATACGTTCGAAAATTAAACACCTACCGTGATTGGCTCATTTTGTACACGTGACTAATTTACATTTGTTTACATTTAAACTATGAAACAAACATTTCAGAAATGCAACTCTTTACCTATGTTTTAAAATTAAAAACCTTACTACCAAATTGTCAACCTTATGGCTAACTGTTCTACTGATTATTAGATTAAAGTAATTTTAGACTCAGGCTAGTTTATACTCACTCTAGTTAGTTTTTTTTGACTTAAACAGTGGCAACCCTGCTAGTTTGAAAATTTTTAGGAATTTTTGAAAATCTAAGGCTGCCTAGGCTAGTTTAGTTTTTTATAAAACTCAGGCTAGTTTTAAGACTTTTTGAAAAACTCAAGCTAGTTTTCTTTTAGATTTTGAATGAGTTTGAGATGATCCAGTTTTCAATATTTTGTGATTTTCTAGTTAGTTTTGTTCAAGAACTTGATTTCAGATTGTTAGTTGTAAATATTTTTAATTGATTTTAATTGATTTTAATTGATTTTAGATTGGTAAGGCTATAGGGGAGTCCACCTTGATTTTTACAAGTTGATCTTATTTGATAGATTTTAATCTTTGCTACCAGATACTTTTTACAGCTTAACAAAATTCAAAGTATTTTTCGAGATACAAGGGGTCAAAGCCGGCCAGCTCAATAGCTTCCTTATAGAAGGTGAAAACTAAAAAGGCAAAAAAAAACATTTCATTAAAAATCTATCTCCTCCTACATTTTTTAAGCAATCTTATTAAAATTTTCACAGTTTACTCTTTACTAAACTTTAAATCATTTGAGTGTAGGAAATTTTTTTAATTAAAGGTTTTTTTTTTTTTGAATTTTAGACCTTAAATTTGTAAATTTCAGTTATTTGAAATTCTAACACCCAAAAGCTTTTAAAACTGTGTAAGGAATATTTTTTTGAAAATTTGAGGTACCTAGCTTAAAAAACCTAGGAGGAAATAGATTTTTAGTGAAATGGATATTTCCGCGTTTTTAGCTTGCGCCTTCTATTAGGTCCTTATGGAACTCTGCGGCTTTGACCGCTTATATCTCAAAAACTACTTTGAATTTTGTAGAGCTATAAAAAGCATCTTGTAGCTAAGATAGTATTCTATTAAATATAACTAACTTGTAAAAAAGTGTTTATCCCCCCTTATAGCCTTAGTTGTAAACATTACTTAAAATGTTCAACCTTGTGGCTAGCTGTTCTACTGATTATTAGCTTAAAGTAATTATTTTTTTG
The DNA here is from genome assembly GCF_965202585.1 of Thalia democratica. Lineage (NCBI taxonomy): Eukaryota > Metazoa > Chordata > Thaliacea > Salpida > Salpidae > Thalia > Thalia democratica. Next base: position 24,307 of record NW_028140062.1, on the reverse strand, counting down.
GTTTTCCAAAACCTCATTCTGACTCAGGAAAGTTTATAATCACTCAGGTTAGTTTTTTTTTTGAATCAAAGAGTGGCAACCCTGATATTAGCTAAAATTAGGTGATATTCTAGTTGCCAAAAATCATGGAAAGTTTATAAGTTTAGCAAAAAAGATACTTAAGTGTTTTTTATTGTTCTTTCAATTTGAAGTTTTTTTTACTGTTTTTTCAATTTCAAGTTTTTCATTTGTTCTTTCAATTTTAATAAAATTTAAATTTAAATATTGTTCAGAAAATTAGCAAACATACCAGCTACGGGTAGGTGTCAGAAAAGCACAGCGTCACTTTAGCACGGTGTGACACTTTAGCACGGGGTGACACTTTAGCACGGTGTGACACTTAAGCACGGGGTGACACTTTAGCACGGTGTGACACTTTAGCACGGTGTGACACTTTAGCACGGCGTCACTTTAGCACGGAGTGGCACTTTAGCACGGAGTGACACTTTAGCACGGCGTCACTTTAGCACGGAGTGTCACTTTAGCACGGGATGACACTTTAGCACGGCGTCACTTTAGCACGGGATGACACTTTAGCACGGCGTCTCTTTAGCACGGGGTGACACTTTAGCACGGCGTCACTTTAGCACGGAGTGTCACTTTAGCACGGTGTGACACTTTAGCACGGAGTGTCACTTTAGCACGGCTTCACTTTAGCACGGGTTGATACTTTAACATGGAGTGTAACTTTATCACTGATTGATTCTTTTGCACAAAATGATTCTTAAGCACGGAGTGACACTTAAGCGCCATCGATAGTTTTAAGTAACTTAATCAAATACGTGTAAAGTTTGTATTTAATAAAACGTTTAAAAATTAATTTATATAACCAGCATGCTGTTAATTATGCAATTTAGGCACTTTAAAGTGTGATTTCAAGAAAGAGTGTGTCTTCCAAAATAATCCCGTGCTAAAGTGCTTTTGCAGTTTACTACGGTTTTGTTATTATGTGTCTTATATAAAACTGTTGTCGTTTTGTTTATCGATTTACATATTTAATTTTCAATAATGTAATAAATCAATGGCTCCTAGTATAAAAAATATGTTTTAAACAAAAAGTTGTTTGAACACTCCTTACAAAACACTGGAGTGCAAATATTTTACTACATTATGTGTTATCCTTGAGATTTCAAGATAGTAGTTATTTTGATACAAATCGTAAAAAGAGATCTTTATAAAATTATAAAAATGTTTAAGCAATGAAAAAAAGCTTGTAGTAGTTTTTAAGAAAAAATGATCGATGAAATTTTTAACCAATGATAAATTATATAAACTATCATATTGATATTCAAATAAAATAACTAAGATACTAATTAACAAAATCTTTTCCGACTTTTAGCCGTATTAGTATCTTTAGTAAAGATATAACTGTTTAATTTTTTGAAAAAAAAAACTTTTAAGAACTTAGTAATTTTATTTACAGAAATGAAATGTTAGTTATTTCACTTATAATCTAAAACTAAAAAAATATATTATTTGCTATAATGTTAAATGAATCAATGTTTTCGTATACAGTCTTTATTCTTCAAAAACAGTAAAGGCTGACTCTTTTAATATTGCCCTGGTGTTTTAAATTATTAAAAAATTGAGTTCATAGTTTCGTACCTTGATGGACAAGTGATCTTTGACCATGTTTATTATTAACCTTAGTAATAACTAGTTTCTTGTCAAGATTTTATGAGTTTGTGTAAACTTTTATAAGTTAAAAGAAAATTACTTAAATTAACTGGCAAAGTTTATACATATCCAGCTTATAATCTAACACGTTTTCAACATATAATGTTATTTTTGTTGTGTTTAGGTCTCTTAAACTTTTATAATATCCTTTTTGATGAAAACATCTAAGATATTTATTATTGAATACATTGACTTCATTATTTTTGGGTTTATTTCTTCCCCAACAAAACAAAGTGTTTTAATTTGACTCATGAAGAGTGAATTAATGTACTCCTCATTTAAAAAGTACTTTTTTTATGTATTACACCACCTATTTTTGTTAATTTAGTTTTTAATGTTTCTAAATATTCTGTCAAACTAATATTACTATCTATATAGTAACACCTGAATACTTATGACTATTAACTTTTTCTATTACTGTTTTACCTTTTTTTCTATTATATTTATATTACTTTTTTTCGCATTGAATGAAAGAACAGGCACTTATGTAAGTTATGAATACTAAGTTTAAGTTTGTTAGAATTACACAGACTGAAACTGTTTTAATTTCCAGACTAACATTAAAACTGTTTAATATATGTATGTGCTCTACTTGTATTTGTATTAAATAATTTGTTATCTGCGAAACTATGAACCATAAAAACACTATTGTGTCGCAAGTAACTTATATGTGATAAATTAAATAAAAACAATGTAGGTTATACTGTTAAATATTGTGGCATTCGAACATAAATGTTTTAGTAGGTTGAATCATACCCGAAACTTCATAAGCTTTTCCTTTCAGTTTAATAAGATTATGGTAAACTCTAGTTGTTGTACTTGAAACCAAAGTATACTATATTGCTTTTAAAAGTCGAGAGTTAAGCACTATATTCAAGAAAACAGTTATCTATTTTTTAAAGAGTTTGTTTATAACAGAAGATTTATAATAGAGCAAATCAATGTTTTATAATAGAATTCATAGGAATATAATGTTAATACTTATTTCCTTGGAACAAAATAAAAAACTCTGACCGTTACAATAAACAAAAAATAAGAACTATATGATGGCAACATTTAATTTATTGTTAGAAAAGTTTTATACTTATTCCTATTTTTTATATAAAATCTGTACAACGTACTAACTTTTACAAAGTACGTTTGCTTGATACCAATTAACTTGACTTTTATTAAATTAATTTTTTCTTAGTATTTTTAATAAAACATTGTAGTATTCAATAGTATAGATAAATTTGTTTTTTTGTAGACTTGGTATACTCGACGTATAAGTAATAAACACATTTTAAATCACATTAAAACTTCATTTTGGTTGGTTTTTAAATCATATCAGTCTATTCTATATCAAGTGGTAACTGTTTTTATTAAAAAAGCTTTTTAATGTATAAACTTGTTTTAAGATTTTTATGTTAAGAACTTGAAGATAATTAACTACTTAACTTTATTTTTGTATTTAAACACGAATATTTATTTTACTAACTAGACATTAGATAAGTTCTTTACTTTAATTTCCAATTATTATTATTTAATTTGTAGCACGCTGTTTTATTAAAATTATTTTTAACTTAAGATGCTTTAACTGTTATACGCAATACTGTTTTAGGTTATAGCATTCGTGAAATTTACAGCAAAAAAAAACTTTATTACACATTTTTACTTTAGTGTTGTTTTAGCAAATAATAAAATTATTGTTTATTGATAGTTTGTTACTCTTAAAAATTAAATAAATTTTAAACGTAATTTTTAAACATAGTGTTTTTACTGAATTAGTGATTCTCATGCTTAGTAAACTATATTTATTTAGTGCTACAACTTGGTTTTATGTTGCTATATATCTTAGAAATAAATGTTTGAGTATTAAATTTTGTAGAAGTAATATAAAAATAGATAAAAATAGTTGAATTAGTTTATACTTTTACTTTTTTAATGCAATAGACAGCACCGCACTACCATCAACAACAGTGGAAATATGACAATTCGGTTTCCAACCTTATTGAGACTCATCAGGCAGACATGTCACAATGAACTGTTGTATTACCAAACCAAACATGCTCAAGTACTTTTGAGTGCAGTCTAGTTCTTATTGAATGATAGAGAAAAAAAAACATCTTAGCTTTGGTGGAGATAATCTAAATAACTACTGGTTAAAGCAATAAGAAATAATATACTGTTCTTGTTAAAAATATTTTTTATAAAAAAATCAAAAATTACAACTTGGTTAAGTTTCAAATACTTGATTAAATTTTTTAGTGTTTAAAACTTAAAAAAAAGTTCTACTTATTCTATTATATATTGTTGTTACAAATAAAAACACAAATCAGTAGAACGATTTAATATTATTGTGTCAATGGTGTGAAGTGAGGTTGTGCCGTACAAATATAAAAATACAGTAGATTAAAATGAAGGTCAGTAACAGTGAAATGGTTAAAAATGTTTAAAATAGGTAAAAACAAACTTTCAGTAAACACATAAGCCATGGCAACGTCATTAATTTGTCACATAAGAAAAGGTAAAATCGAAATTTAGACACATTTATTTGAAGATGGAATTTTAAATATGAAACGAAACGAATTGATTATAAAAATTGAAATAGTCATGTAAACTAATAGTAAGACTAATAGTCATGAGTTTCTACCAAACTGGTAGACAAAGAAAAATTAAAGAAAATGACATGATATTATTGTATATAAGAGCAGTTGTTGTCATCGAAACTTTAAATAGATAGTTAACTGTTCATCACTTTTACTAAAAGTTCATAAAACTTATCTAAATTTCGGAGTAGTTTCATTCAAACAAACTACTTAAAACAATCTTTACAGAGAATAAATTGACATACAAAAAATAAACAAAATAACGACGCTAGTGTTCTTTTTTGTGAACGGTTTGCAGCACGGCCTTTTTGGCTATGAAGTCAACTTGCTTGAACACGTCGTCTGCCAGCTTGCTAGCGACATCCAGTGGCTGGAGCGTGGTGAAGTTCTTCATGCCGATGGAAGTGCAGGAGCAAATCTTCATTTTGGCACTTTGGCAGGAACTTTTGGTGTGAGGTTCGGCTGGTTGCTGATGCTCGAAGGCTTGCAAGAATGACGAGGTGGCGTTGATGGGCAGAATGTTGTTGCTCGGGTTGACAACGCGCAACTGTTTCAACGTTTTAGTATTTTCAGTATGAAAAACTATAAATTTTTAAACCTAACTAACTTAAATGTTAAACCGTAAACTTTTACGTTTAAACTCGTTTAAACGTTCTAAACCTTTTGCTCTGTCCAGAAATATTTTAGTTTCATAAAAAACAAACTAAATTTGAAAGTTTTAACTTTTAAGTATTGGTGACTCTTTGCCGCTCCATGATTGATAAAACAACTGGCTGATTTTTTTAAGAACAAGCTGCTTTTGCACACATTGTTTAGAAAAAAGCCCTCGCGGGCAGCAGTAATAGATCAAAAATGTAGTAATCAATATAAAAAAAAAATTTCTAAACATAAAAATTATAAAGCACTAGTAATTACTAATTATTAAATGGAGAGCTTAGTTGAAATCTTGAAAAAAGATTCTATTATCTTTAAAACTTTTAAACTTGTAAAATGTTCTATTTTGTTTAAAAATATTATTCATTTTTTCTATAATTTTGATACATAAACACTTATATACAGAAAAAGTTATTTGAAATATACAAAATTTATAATTAAGCATATATAAAAAGTTTTTCAAGGAATAAACTTTAAAGTATATTTAAAAAGATTTAATAACATATTTACTTCAAAAAAATCTGGAACTAATAAGAAACTCAGAGTAAAACGTAAAACGTTAAAGATACGAAAACAAATATGTTTTACACATGTGGGAACAAAGCTTACCGAATATTAAGCGGGTTTAAATTGTTTCAAAAGTTATTTTTAGTCCAAAAAAATACTTCAACCGACAAAACAATTAGATCACGAAATAAGAATTCGGCGCATTTTTAAAACACGCGAAAGTATGTAACCTCTCTGCCGCATTACAACAAAATAGTACGGCGCAGTTGAAACACGCAAAGTACTTATATCCAGGGAAACACTAGACAGTTATTACGGACAACAAAGAGTGCCGTGCTTCCATGTAGTTTCTCTGCTGTGGAGATGAAATAATCGCGAAAAGTCACCGATTTGCCGCTTGTTATTAAGATAACCGCGCCCAATTGGTGGTTAAATGAATTATAGGTTTGTTGTTTTTGAAAAATGTTAAATGACTAATATATTGAGTTGACGTAAAATATAACGCGTTTACAAAAGCACTCAAAAACAGTAGCGAACACTTAGCGACTGACTTGTTTTAATAAAATATGTTATTTTACTAAAAAAACTGAAAGTATTACAATTATTGCTTTATAATTAAGTATTTAGTCGGAATAATGCGAAAAGTAATTCAGAATTAAAAACACGCATGGCACAAAAACAGAAAAATTGCACATTTAAATCAATAAAAAAAGAAAATAAAATGCGTTAAAAGGAATTATATAAAATTAAGATACAAGTTTATAAACGCTTTTCTATACAATATATTTTTCTATCTACTAATTCATAATCTAACGAATGAAAAAAACAAACCCCCCACTTTAAACTAACTAACAATTAAAAACGTACAAAAATGCTAAGAGCATAACTGAGGCAAACTTAGATAAAATTATATACATCCGGTAAAGTTGCGACTGATAGTGAAATGAATTTTTAAGGTGGTGTATCATGAATTTGAAGTCGTTCAAACTCAGCTTGTTTGAAGTACATTACAAATTTTGTAGTAATTTTGTTAAAAACAAGCTTTTGTTCATTCGTAACAAACTTATGAAAATGCTGACCGTAAATATTTTTGACACGGTTATAATTTGAGTTTAACATAAATGTTTTTTATCAAATACAGTAAAATTTTAAACTAATGGAAAGTAGTTAGTTTTTAAGTACATAACTTCTTGATTTAAACAGATAAAAAAGAACTATTTCAAGACCAACAAAAAACAAAAAGTCAAAGGTTTCAGCAATAATAGCTGCAGCATAACAACTATTTTATTTTAGTTACACGTAACGTTAGTTTATAAACATTTTCTCCGAAAAATTAATTAGTAATCTTTACATATTTTAATTACATAGTGGTTAATAACAACAAAATAAATACATATATAAGTAGTTTAACTATAAACTTATTTTAAAACTTGCTTAATTTTTAGCAAAAACATTTAATATTATACTTAAAACAACAAAGTTTGAAATTATTGTTATTTATAATAAAAAATAAATAAATAAACAGTTACCAACAGACTTTAGAGTTTAAAAACTTAGTTCTATAAATAAATTTAAAATTTAACAATTACCTTGTAAAACAAAGTTTATTATAGTTTTTTGAAATGTCATAAAATATAGTTTAAATGTATTTTAAGTCTATAAAAACTTTATTAACATAAAAATATATATGTTATAAAAAGCATAACAAAAATTAATTAGTTTAAAAATATGTAGGTAACTTGCAAACTATCTATAAAATTTCATAAAGTTTTAGTTTTGAAAATGTTAGTACTATTTATTAATACAGTGCTCAGTATGTAAAAAACTAGAGTAAAACAAACTACATCAAACAAAAATAAATTTTGTTAAAGATTAAATAAGTTATGTAAAATTCAAAAAATATAAATAGTTTATATGCGAACAATAACTTTATAAACAACTTAATTGATCTTTTTGATTAATTTTTTGAAATAAGAAATGTACGGTCGAATCTTACCTAATTATTAGAAAAATAATAGGGGTATAGTAACAATTTAACAACTTACAATAAAGAAGAAAGGTGCAACAAAGATCATCAAGAACCAGAAAGGAAGAAATGCAGTCATCAGGTTTGTTATAACCGTTCCCGGGTCAACAACAATGCTAAAATGTAAAGAGTTGAAAAATACATATAACAGTTTTTAGATAAATTATAGAGATTTTTCATTAAATTTTTAGTTATAAAAAATTATTAAAACTAATGTTTAGTTTTTTATATGAGTTAATTATAATTTGTTTTTAAAAGCTAAAACTAAAAAATGTTATGAATTAAAAAAAATAAAACTAGTTCAATTAGATTTTTGTTTTGATTACAGTTGAGTATTGACTAGCAATACTTAAAGCATTATAAATATAATAACATGCGTTTATGCAAAATTAAGAAGAAAATAATTTGTATGTAAAACTAAAAAAATATTAAGATTATATGATTTTTTATAGAAAAAAAAGTAAAAGAGCTAAAATCAACATAACTATCTTGTATTATAATGTTTAAGAAAATATAGAATAGCTGGGTATAAAAAGTTTCAATAAAAACAAAGTGAAGTTACCTCACTAGGATCTTTTGTTAACAAACGATAAAAACTATATTTTGAACAGTTATAAAAAGTTTCCACATTTTACTTAATAAAAGTAAAATTAACTTGGATGTCGAAAACATAACTGGAAATAAAAGAAAATATTTTTGATTAGTATTAGATAAAACACTAATATACTAGAGAGCGTATTAGGTATGCACATTGAACATTAGAAAAAATGTAAAAGCTCAACTGTTGAAAAAAAAGAGTTAAACTATTGTTAGGCCCCATTGTTGCCAATTTATTTCAATTAATAAAAATCGTTAGGAGTTAAAATTGATTCTTTTAAACATTAGTAAACAATTTTGTAGTAAAAAATATGATACTTTGCTTTTAGTAAAATAAGTTGGAATAAATTCAACTTTTAAATTCTTAAAACTACAAATATTATACTTATAAACTTATTGACTAAAAATAATTTAAGGAGTGTAAACTTCCTATCTAGATTAGATTTATTAAGCTTCATTTGTTATGATTTTATTTCTATAAATCAGACATGTATTTTTTATAACAAAAGATTACCAAAAATCATAAAAAAATGTTATATCATAATAAGAAAGATTAAAACATCTTAAATTTGAAACAAAAAATTCTAACTTTTGTTTATTTTTAACATATTTTTTTAAATTAATTTTTTGGGCTGAGGATATTTCATAGCTAAACAACTAACATTAATGCTGAAATATAAAAATGGTACAAGAAATTTTGATGAAAAGAAAAATATCTTTTAAGCTTTTTTTACTATTGAAACAAAGTACTAAATTTACTTAAAACTTGCTACTCTATTTTTTTAAAACTAAACAAAGCTGTATTTAGTACACGTTTATATGTTTAGCTAAATACTTAATGGTGGTGGAATTAACTTGAGAAAAAAATATTTAAATTATAACTTATTTTTAAATTAACTATATTAAAGTTTTAAATAAAAACAATGTTTCCATGAAAAACTATATACCCTTTTCTAGTGTAAATAGGTCTACAAACCCATTATGAATGTGAAACGCAGCACAACAAAAACTCAATTAAATAACAATCAGTAACCTATTTATAGAACTGTGATTGTTTCGATTTTCCTGCTTAATTATCTTGTTGTTCCATCCACAAGCAACTGCGTCAACCACGTATTTTGAGCTTGCATAAGGTTCAGAACTGAAAGTAAAATGTCAAATAAAAAGCTATCATTATAACTTTTTATAAATTTGCTAAAAACGAAAGCAAAGTTCATGAACTCAAGTAACATACTTGTGTTAAATATGTTTTAAACGTATGCTTCGGAGCGTAACCTTTTTTTAGCCATGACGTCTAGAGAAGTGAAGTATTTTTTGTTGGAACTCATGCTCGAGGTCCAAATAACTCTGGCTCGCTCTTCATTCACAGATCTGTTGACGAGAAGTTTTTCCAGCTGTCGCACCTGAACGAAAACACGCTTTGGTTTTTTTAAAGTTTTTTATAAAAAACAAGTTGAAACATCTAAAATTCACAAATAGACACCAAATAAAATGAAACATGATTAAGGTTTGTAATAATAACAAAAAAGTCATCACCAAAGTAAAGTGTACTACAAAGTGATAAAATATAAGCGTATATGCTTGTGTTATCTAAATTTACAACTTTATCGTTTGAACAAACTGCAATATCATGATTTGTTTACTAAACATATATAATACAACTTTTTATTACCTTGAAGTTTATGTATTTTTATACAATAAAACAAAAACTTGTGAAAGAACATGTTTGAAACTAATTTTACATTTTAGAAAATAATCTGTTACATTACTTAAAATTTTTTTAATTTTATTTTTTGTTTGTCAAAGCTTTATAAACGTAATTTAAGTAATTACTACTTTTTATAATAAAAACAACTATCTTAAATAATTGTTTATTGAATTTAAATAAAAATTAAATTTTCTAACAAATAAAAATGATAGAAAGTTACTGTAATATTTGACACACAACACTAATAAGCCATTAAAAAATTACATTCACATAAAATTCACATCATTAACATAAAATGCAACTTCTTTTAAAGATTGAACTAAATAAACACACTTTTTTACATAACTTTTCCTTTTATAGTTTACAAAAACAATTTTGTTTGTAACTACAACCGTTTAGCTAACATTTAAGATTTTACACCAATTGTAATTTACAAACTTTTAATATTTTAAACATATTATGTTTTAGATTTCTTGAGTATGACCGCTTTAAATTTCTGCATTTAAGTAAAAATAATTTATTTTATTTAAGTTCATAATAAGCAGTGTACCTTTGAATAATTATTTAGCCTTTTTGAGCTTAAAAAATATATATGTCTATTGAAACTGAAAAAAGTAAATTGTTTGCTTTTAATTTTTAACTTTTGAAAGTTATAAAATTTTAAAGATTTAAATGTATTATTACATGAAATAGTACTGGTAAGCTACAGAGTATGCTAAAAACTACCTAGCTAACTTTTTAAACCTTCAACTTAAAGTAATTAATAATAATCAAGAAAATTAAAACAGCTATTTAGCTCTTTAAATTATTTTCTATTATGTTAAATCAAGATTAGGGAAAGAAAAATTTTAATGACTTTGTTTAAACTAATAAAAACTTTTTAAATTTAACATAAACGAAAACTGTATATTTTCACAAATGTTTTACAATTCAACCATAAAAATTTGTTTTTGTTTTTAAATTAGTTCGTCCTGATTATTACAGATCAAAAATGAAAACATTTTGTGATTAATAAAAAAGCAAAAAATTTATAAAAAACAAAATTTACTAGTAAATGGTGTCCAAGAACATTAGTTGTAAAAATTATAGGTAAACCAGAGTCTTCAACAGCACAATCATTTAACTCAAATAATCCTTCGCCATTGTTCATAACTTTCAATATATCTCTAATAAAATTATAAAATATTTATATATATAGGGTTAGAATATTTGAAAAAATCAAATAAAAGATGTAAGTATTATACACTAAACTTTTTGTCTTAAATTCTAAAATAAAATTTATCACTTGTTTCACTTAGGTAGAAAAAGAAAAAAAAAACTTAAATCAGTATGTTAAAAAACATAAAGAGTATTTCAATAAATATTCAAAACGATTACAAAGCTTACATTCTTTAAATTATATTATTTAAAGCTATGCCTTAGAATAACATTAGGTTAAAAATAACACTTTAAACATTGATTTTAAGAACAGAAAAATAGTTTAATAACAAGACTAATTTTTCTGGAGCAATTAAATTTAAATAATTACATCTAAATTTATGTTAACTATTGATAATAAATTCTAAAAAATTCTAAATGTTAGTTTAGTGCAATAATATTTATTGAATTAGGAGACTCGTATTATAGATGTTACGGTGATTATTTAAAATATTCAAAATTAAAACTGTACATTAAAAAAAGTATTTAAAGTTTTGTTATAAAACTTATATAACAAGCAAGACAATAAACTTACCCATTGAATAAACCCTTCATTACATATGTCCATCTCAGACTAGATACTGGCATGATTCCAGCGTTTAAATAAATTGCATCAATTTTTGAAAACCTACATTAAATTAAAGGTCGCTTTTTTGTTTGTCATATAAATAAAAACAAATTATACAGTAATCTTCCTTTATTCTACCAACATATGTTTCTGTGTGTCAACGAATCAACACACTTCAACTGGGTTCTGTAAAAAATAATTACTGTAATGAGAGAATAGAAGCATAGAATAAAGTAGGTGTATATATGTTTTCATTAAAATAAGATATATTCTACAGATAATAGTTATTAATAGGTGAAATACTTAAAATTAAATCCGACTGTTATAAAATTATATGATATTTGTAATTATTAAGTCTAAAATAAAAAGTTGTTTGTTTATATTATATTTTGTTGTGTAATTTAGCTTACTTATTTATTTTAGACTTAATAATTACAAATATCATATAATTTTATAACAGTCGGATTTAATGTTAAGTATTTCACCTATTAATAACTATTATCTGTAGAATATATCTTATTTTAATGAAAACATATATACACCTACTTTATTCTATGCTTCTATTCTCTCATTACAGTAATTATTTTTTACAGAACCCAGTTGAAGTGTGTTGATTCGTTGACACACAGAAACATATGTTGGTAGAATAAAGGAAGATTACTGTATAATTTGTTTTTATTTATATTCCAGTGAAGTTACTTTACTAGGATCTTTTATTAGCAAACAATTAAAACTATATTTTGAAATTTTAAACATATGTCTGCTAATTTTAATTTTTATACATAAAACAAGTCTTTTTCAACAACACAAATATATTTCAACAATTTTCTTCAGTGTGATTACAATTGTAACAAGGTAAAACAAATTTTAAACTTATATAGCCTTTTTAATTATATGAGAAATTATCAATCAATTAGCAAAAAAAACCCTAAACTATAAAAAAAAATTAAAAACAACAAGGAAAACATAATTAACTGTAACAATTTAAAACAAAACAAAATTAGTCTAATTTAAACAAGGATAATGAGTAATCAAACTCTCTTTGTTTGCATAATTCTGGCTTGTCTAAGTGAATATAAATAGCTTCTATTTTAATTAAATCAAAAATGTTCGTGCAACTTCTTAAAACTTTGAACTTTGTCTCACTGTAATTATTACCACATTTAGGATTTTTTTTTACTAAGTGCTCTGAAATTGATGATCTTTTTGTTGCGTTTAAGGTTGCAATACTCATTTTCTTCGGTTGATTTTTGATATGGTCTTTCACGCACTTAGGTACGTGCTCTTTTATTCTTGTTTCTAAATGCCTAGAAGTTTGTCCTATATAGCTGTTTGCGCAACAGCATTTATACGTGTATACCACGCAACTTTTGTGTTTGTAGGATATTAGATCTTTACCTCTAGGATTTAGGATAGCAGCAGATGTAAAAATTACTCTTGGTTTAGAAGCATGGTAAACTTTTTCTGTCATATTCTTGATATCTCTTTCAACTTGTTTTGATTTTTCACCCACATAGGGCAAAATTAATAGAACAGGACATTTCTCTGGTCCATAAGGTTTTGTGTACTTTAGTCTTTTCAATTCAGTTTTGAATACCTTATAGACTAATGAGACTCGCAACAGAAGAAGTTGAATTCAGTTTTAATAATATATTATACCGACAAATTGATGGTATTGCCATGGGTTCCCCATTAGGACCTACATTGGCAAACATATTTATGGGCTATCTTGAATACAAAGTTCTACCAGAATTCGATTCAAATTGTAAGTACATGAGATACGTGGATGATTGTTTTGTTATCAGTGATAGTGTAAAAGTTAGTAATTTATTGTTTGAGAGGTTAAACTCTTTGCATAGTGCTATTAAATTTACAAAAGAAAATGAAGAAAATGATCAAATATCATTTTTAGATGTTTTAATCAAAAGAAAGGATAATAATTTCATAACGTCTATTTTCAGAAAACCATTTACTGGTCAATACCTTAACTTTCAATCATATTGCAGTAAAAGAAGAAAAATTGGTTTGATTAAAACCCTATTTCATAGAGCAAATAAAATATGTTCGCCAGAAGTATTTCAGAATGAACTTAAGGTTATAAAAGAATTACTAATAAAGAACGGATACCCTAATCCGTTGATTGATAAGGTATTCAAAACTGAATTGAAAAGACTAAAGTACACAAAACCTTATGGACCAGAGAAATGTCCTGTTCTATTAATTTTGCCCTATGTGGGTGAAAAATCAAAACAAGTTGAAAGAGATATCAAGAATATGACAGAAAAAGTTTACCATGCTTCTAAACCAAGAGTAATTTTTACATCTGCTGCTATCCTAAATCCTAGAGGTAAAGATCTAATATCCTACAAACACAAAAGTTGCGTGGTATACACGTATAAATGCTGTTGCGCAAACAGCTATATAGGACAAACTTCTAGGCATTTAGAAACAAGAATAAAAGAGCACGTACCTAAGTGCGTGAAAGACCATATCAAAAATCAACCGAAGAAAATGAGTATTGCAACCTTAAACGCAACAAAAAGATCATCAATTTCAGAGCACTTAGTAAAAAAAAATCCTAAATGTGGTAATAATTACAGTGAGACAAAGTTCAAAGTTTTAAGAAGTTGCACGAACATTTTTGATTTAATTAAAATAGAAGCTATTTATATTCACTTAGACAAGCCAGAATTATGCAAACAAAGAGAGTTTGATTACTCATTATCCTTGTTTAAATTAGACTAATTTTGTTTTGTTTTAAATTGTTACAGTTAATTATGTTTTCCTTGTTGTTTTTAATTTTTTGTTATAGTTTAGGGTTTTTTTTGCTAATTGATTGATAATTTCTCATATAATTAAAAAGGCTATATAAGTTTAAAATTTGTTTTACCTTGTTACAATTGTAATCACACTGAAGAAAATTGTTGAAATATATTTGTGTTGTTGAAAAAGACTTGTTTTATGTATAAAAACTATATTTTGAACAGTTTTTTGTTTGTCTTTCTTTTATTATTTGGTAAAAGTATCTTATTACAATTTATTGTATATTTTGTTTTTGAATAAATTTTATAGCTAGCTTCTTAGGCCATAAAACTCTTATAGTAATGCTTAGAAAAGACTAGCTTTAAAATTCTAGTTTTGTTTTAAATAGACACTCTGTACTTACTTAAAAATAAATCTTAACTATTACACAGATATTAAAACAAAAAAAAAATATTTATGTTGACTAACTGCTTTTTCATGTTTAGTTGTTTAAAAAATTATTGTTAATAAACGATCTTAGTAAATACAATAAGGAGCAATATATATTTTAATAGAGGAATTAAAGTTTCTAAATAAAAATGATTAATTATAAATTTTATTTATTAAAATTAGTTAAAAATTTTAATAAGAAAATAATGTGATTAAAAAGTTAGAAAAATATTTAAAGATTTATAAAATGTTTACTGTTCAACTTAATAACTATATTTATCAAACACTAAACTAAACTTCAAACTCATGTTGGAAAATATAGATTAAAAAATAATTATTTATTGATGACAAACTTTTTAAGTATTGTTTCTGAGCAACTCACAACCGAAGGAATGTCACCAAGATCAACATAAATTAGTGTGCACTCTATATTAGTGAAGCTTTTTAAAATAACTTGCTCCAGTTTGCCACCTCTTTTCATACATCGACACAGTATTATGAAATGCATAAAATACTTTTGTGCATACTTCCTTGCTAATTCCTGAATCATTGAATAGCCAATCCCACTGTTGACCAGTTATTTATTTCAGAACTACAAACATTAATTGGTACGTAAAAAGAAGAAAAATCTTTGAAAAAATTAAGTCATACCAAAGTATATTAAATTGAGTCTAAAAAACACTAAACTTAAGAATTGTATATCTTTAAATATTGGTTATTTATCTTCTATTTAAAGAAAAAATAAAATTATTTTAAAACTTTCGTGAAACTAAATACTTTTCTTATCATACTCACCTAGTAACTCCAGTGAAAACAACATACTTTTTAGGAAGAGCTGTATGCATTTTAACAATTAGTATATGTAAACCTAAAAAATATGTATATTTATTATGTAAAATCTATTTGAAATGAATTTATCAATGGAAAACTGACTAAAAATTTAATTATACAATTAAAGTCTAAAATTTAATATAAAAAGTTTTAGTTTACATTTTGTAAATGTTTTTATAAAATTTTACAATTAAACAGAGTATTAAAAAAACATTATGTTTTCTATAGAAGGATAGATTGTAAAAACACATATAAGTTTTATTACATTATAAACTAATAATCAAACTTTATATTTTCACATGTATTTTGATAAAAACTTTGATAACAGCTAGGAAAAAAAATCTTTCACTTTAAAAAATGTTAAAGATTTTTATTGTAACAAATACAATCAAACATGAAGAATAAAATATGTATAAAAGTAGTAAAGTTCACCTAAATTACAACAAATGTAACTAAAAAAATTAAAATAAAGCTTGACGTTTAATTAATTTGAAAGAATTTTAGTTCTTGTTTGTTAGCATTTATTTCTTAAGTAGAAACTTGGTGAAACAAAAAAATATATAGAATCACAAAAAAAAAGTTATATTTAGTTTTTGCTTCTGTGTTGTGGTTATCAGAGTGAAACAAAATATGACAGTATGTTTTGGATTAAATTTTATTTAAATAGTAAAACACATTTAAAAAATTAAAAATTTAAGGTTCTCTAATTACTTTAATTTTATTAGATTAATTTTAGACCATGAAAAAGTATACTTAAACTTTTTGTTTAATTAGTGATTTACTTAACAAGCTGGATAATCGATATTTACAAATATTTTATTTTGTGTTTTAATTAGATATATTTTATATAAAATAAATAAACAATTAAGTAATTATTTTGCTTTTTTTTTTTAATACTTTGTATTTCAAAGGATGAAAATTTTCACTTAACTTTTTTTGCATGAGTTTGTTTAATTTTTAAAAACATTACATGAAACTGATACTTAAAAACTTTCTAAATAAACAAAAACTTTGTCACAAAATCATTAAAGTTTTAGTTTTACTTTCTTTAATCTTCTATAGAAAAAAAAACATATCAAAAAACCACTAAAGAATTTCAGACTAATATTTGAAAACATATTTAATAAAAAAAATTAACTACCGATGTCTACAAAAAAAACATAAAAGTATAAATTAAAGTGTATATAATTTTTTGAAAATATTATCTTTACTTCCAAAAAGCTATTATTTTTGAGAAAAAAAGTCCTTATTATTTAATAATTATGAAATTAAAGTAAAAAAACATTTTATAATTTAGAGCATTTGGTAACAACAACAGTATAATATCTAGTATCCTATCTTATCCCTGTACTTTTTATTATCTTATAAAAAAAGTATAGCTCATATGATAAAAGATATTAATATTTAATAAATTATTGTATTTATAACCACATGGTTGGTTGCAAACACAAAAAAATATTATTAACTTATTGTTTAAAGAAATCAATACTATATAATTTGATAATATATATTTTAATAATATTAATAATAACTTAATTAAACAGTAATGATATAATAGTCTATAAGTCCTTAAATCGTCCTAGTATTATGAAAGTACTTCAAGCAATACTTATAAATATGTGATGATTCTTTTGAAGTATGATTTTTTTATGTTGAGTTAATGAACTAAAAACTGGGTCTAAAAGTATGCTCCTATCTAAAAAAAGATGATCGAAACGTCAACAATAAGTTAAATTACAAACATAATTGAATTTTAAAGACTAGTAGTTTTTTTTTTTAATTTACAGACATTTGTAACTTAATTGTAAATTATGTTATCTACTTCTTTTATGATTTACCATTTGAACTAATTATCAAAAAACATATGAATACTAACAAAAATGCTAAATAGATTGGTGTGGAAAAAAACCTTTAGGTAATTGAGCTGCACACCCATTTGCTTGTAAATTCTGTTTTGAGCTAACTTTAAAACAATAAAAATAAAAGTTTTATGATAAATTTTATATACATTTAAAAAAACAAAAAATTAAGTAGTACAGTTAAAATATTTTTTAAAGCATTCTTTTAAACCAATTATTGCCTACATTGGCCAGAGAAATCATAGTCTACCATAAGAACTACACCTTCTCCTCCCTTAGATTTGATTTATTTTGATCATTTACATTCAAATTTTTCTTGTTGTCCTTGCTTCAAGAGAAACCACAAAAATGCAAAAACAACTTAATAAAAAAGAAGAGAGAAATAATAATATCACTATAAAAAACATTTTAAATATAAAAATGTAAAAGCATAATGTAAGTCTTATAAAAATTTTATAAAAAGTTATTAAATGTGCTTGTAAGCAGATAAAAAAATATTAATTGCTTGCTTAGCTTTTTTATTGAAATGTAAATAATTAAGTTTCAATTTTAATGAAAATTAATTCTAGCAACCGATTAAACTTGTTTGAACCTACACAAAGAATAAATACACTCACACTTATTAATGTACAACTAAACTTGAAAATTGACTTAACAAATAATCTGAAAAAAATGAGTTTAATAAAGCTCCTATAAATAGTAAATTAATAAATTAAGAAGACTAAATAAATAAAAAAACAAAACAACTAGAAAATTTGATGTTCTCACACCTTTATTTATGGTCTCTATCTCCTAAAATAAATATAAAACTTAAAATCCATTAAAATAAGGAACTAAATATGCCTACTCATTTGATCACACTGTCATTCAAGATGAAACAGCACTAACAAATTTAAATACCAACCAAGCTCTGCTCATACCCAGTCGATGAGACCACCAGCAATTATCCCAGAGAAAAAGAAAAGTACACAACTATTAAACATTGAAATATTTTTATCTAAAAGTATGTAAAAGTTAAACTTAAAGATTATCTAGTTTTCATTTAAGCAAAAAATCTCAAGTCCAAATTTAAATTCTTCAGATATTAAGCAAAATGAGTTAAAAAAATATAATTCAAAAACATATCCAAAAGAAGATATTTTTGTATAGTTTATTAAAAAAAAAAAATTAAATCTTGGAATTAGTATCTGATCAAAAAGAAAAGAATTGTAACTATTAGAAGTCATTATGGAAAAAGATATCTTTTTAAAAAACAAATTTTAGAGCAATTTTAAACTCATTAGCAATAAGAATTATTTGCTATTAAATAAAAAAATAATAAATAATTGAACAGAAAAACTAAATAAAATTTTTCAAGCTAAAATTTTTAGATTAGTGTTTTATATATAAACTGTATAGTTTTGTCCTGGACATGACTTTAAACTGTATCCTGATGTATGACTCGATAACCGAAAGGTTTTTTTTGTACACCAGGTCCTTTGACGAAATATTTGAGCGCTTTTTTCGTTCAATAAACAATCTATTTTTGTATATAATTACTTTTATTATTTATTTTTTTATAGTAGAAAAAACATCAGTCTTACTCTTCTCTCTACAACAACAAACATTTCTTAAAGGTCAAGCAAGTAAGTTGTATCATGTGTTAAACTACCCCCTTTTAAATTAACATTAATCTAACAAAAATAGTATCTTAACTGAAAAAAATCCTTTGGTGACACACTATTTGGCAAACACTTAAGGTTAAAATCTCAACATTAAAATCTATTAAGTATAGGAAAGTCATGAAGCTCAAATCCCCAAGCAAGTATCTGCTGACTTTGCTATTAATTATATTACGTTTTAAGTATTAGAAACATAGCTATAAACTTGACTATTTTTATGTATATACATATTTTCATCAACTTCATACAACAATCAGTCTCAGTTTTCCTTTCATACTTATAACATATTAAAATCCCTTCAAAAGACTTCAGTCGTTTAAAGGGCTTAAATTTTTATTTAAATCAGTATATAAATTTTTCAAAAAGCCAAGTATAAAAATATACGAAAGCAAATGGTATAAATATTTTGGTTTTATCTGGAACAATGTATTTTATATTTATTAGCATACTTAACATGTGTTTTTATATGTTTCAAATTCTCCCCTAAAGCATAACTACATCACAGCTTGTCCTAAAGTGGTTTTTATTTTATTTTTAAGCAATACAAAAAACGTATATCAAAGTTGTTCAGGTGCTAACTATTTCTAATATTAAGTAAAAGTATGTTTGTTTGAAAGGAGTTTTCGATTGTAAGTAACAAGTTTGCTAGTATAAAATACATATGTTAAGCAAGCATATAGTTTAGATTTTTTTAAAACCTCTTTAATTATTAAAATTTAAAAATAAAAACATGATTTTACAAACAGTTTTATAATTTTAATACAAACAATAGTTTTTTTATAAACCTAATTTTGTTTTTAGTTTCCAGAACATGCTATTATACTTTATATTTTTTTAATTCAGCTAAAGATTGTATATACTTTTTAATAATTTAAAAATTCGTTTAATCGCATAATACTTTTTGAGCTATTTGAAAACTATAGCAATATAAATATATTAAAGTTTTTTAAGAAGAAAGTTTTTTGTCTGTTTTCACCATAATAGATAAATTTACAATTAATTTTCTGATGTTTGTAGTTTTAGTTTTTTAAATAAAGTAATACAAGTCTTCTTCAAGATTTAAAATGGTAGCCGAATATTACTAACTTGCGATTATTTCAAATTTGATTGTTTTAAAAATTTAATTTATTAGCTCGATCATGTTTCAAAATACTAATGTAAACTACTAATTTTAAATAAATAATGAAAAAAATTTTGGTGTTATGTTGGATAATATTTTATCGTGTCTTACTTAAAGTGTTAGAAATTTTTACTACCTATAAAATATGATTGTAGAGAATGTGTAAAAAAAAAGTAATTATATGTCTAGAAAATGAATAACAAAGTTGTAAAAGTTCATTAACGTATGATTAAAGCTTTTTTTGAAGCTTGAATTTACTATGTGTATATATTTAAGCGCTTTGTAAGTACACCTAGCTACTTAAATGTCCTTTAATATTTTATTAAAGATACACTCTTAAAATCTTTTAAAGTTTTCAATCCAAAATAATTAAATCAAAATTTTCTTTATACTTTAATATATAATTAAGTCTTTTTTTAGTAACATATATAAGGTTCTTTCTGAGACTAATAATTAATTTTAAGATGTATAGAATAAAGATTTAGTTGTAATCGTTTGAACTATATCGAGTATTAAAATTCAATTATTCCATTCTAAACTATTCAATGTCTTACAACAAATTATTACGAATAGTATGAAAGTTATAAAATTTTTTGTGTATTCTTAATGTATTAAAGCTTTTAGAGTTAGACTATTGACAACATTGTTTGTATCTCTTTTTTAAGTTTCATTCCCTTTTTAATTACTGTATATTTTTTAAGTGATTTTTCAGCTAATTAATTTCATTTTCTCTTTCGCTCTCTCTTTTAGTTTTAATCATTTCAACACTGTTTGATTTCTTTTTTTTATCAACATCTGTATCTAAAACTAGTTTGTAAAAGTTATAGTTTTCCGGAGATTTGCATTTTGAATCTTTAGCTTTGTAAACATATGCTGTGCAGAGCAGTGTGTTGTCCGTCGATTCATCTTTTATTGTCTAAAAATTGAAGTTTTTAAATAACAAAAGCGAATGATATGAGATATGTTGTGTTTTTATAAATTTAGTTTTTGTAATTTTATAATGAAACTACAGCTTTTACTAATAATATAGAGTTTAGGCCTTTTGTTTTCTTATCGTACTTTAATAGAAATTACCTGTAAAATAGAAAAATCATTCAAATTAAATTCGTTTTCTTCATTTTTTGGTCCCTGAAACAAGAGCAAAAAACTGTTCCAATACTCCCCAATAATAGAGCTAGCTGGAAGTGGTTGTCTTGAACATTTTTCATTTTGTGATCCTTGAAACAAGCTTGAAATAAAATTATTCCAGTAATCACTGAAAGTCCATGTAGTTTGAAGCTGCTCTTTTGAACATTCGTTATTGCACAGCTTATATCTGTACTTTTCATTCACTTTACAGCTTTGTAACACCTGTAAGTTTAAGTTTTAGAAGTTCTAGGTATGTCGTACTTTATGAGAAATATATAAACACCTTAAGATATAAAAAATATTTAATTTTGATATTTTTGCGGTATAAGCTGCTCGTATGAAGTTTTTTTGTAAGGTTTCATTTACCTTATACTTAGTAATTAATTGTTTTAAAACTACTGTATATAAGCTATCATATTGCCATTTTCAATTTTACCTTTTTATTTAAAAAAACTTTAAGAGCACCAATTATTTTTTTTTCAATACGAAGAAATTTAAATTTTTTATGAATTACAAGACAAAGTATAACTATTTTGTTTTTAAAATGTTTTGTAACAAACTAGTTTTGTATACTTTGATATTTATTAGAACGATTGAAATATATTACAGATTGTTTGTATATTTTTTATTAAATTTAAACTTTTACCTCGGTATTTTTCTAGTTCTTTTATTCCAGACGAGTATATTTCAGTTGTAACTTTCAACGGCATGTCATTTGAACTTTCAAACTCACCTGCAAGTGTGTAGCTTTTGTCACACAAACATATTGACTCAATTGCATTTTCGTCAAGAACTCCCTTGATTATTTTAATGTAAAATTAATATTTCTTAGAATTCAAACAGTTAGAGATTAGCTAATACTTCTATGATATTAAATTACAAAATTGGTCCTAATTATTTTTAATGACAAGTTGTCTTTTTAAATCTAATAAAACAGCTTTAAATTTTCCTTATTTTGTTCTTGGAGAAATGTGGAACAACCTTTTTAGCATAGATACTCTAATAATAATTCTCCTTAATTTTTGGTGTCGTTTAAAGGTGTTTACTTTTTATCTTATGTTTTTTATAAGGTAAATCAAACAAGTCTTTCGGTGAAGCTTAATATAAGCGATTTTTTTTTTTAATGAAAATTTGTAGCGAACATTAAAATTTATTTGATTTTGGTAAAGTAAACAAGTTCATTTTTCCAATTTTGCGTTTATTCTTTTCTTTTTGTTTATAGTTCGAAAGATCAAAATCCGGAGCTATATGTTATTGTACGAGCAAAAGTAGAAGATCTCCCTGAACTTGCTTTGGAAATAGATATTTTTAGGCTTTCTACTTGAATGTAATTATAACAAGTTTAATAAAAATTAGTACTTTAAATATTATGGAACATGAATACAACTCAAACCTGGAAATTAAACAAAAGCCTTTTGATTTTAGGGTATGTTTTATAAAGTAAGTTATAAATAATTCGTATTTATTGCAAAAACACTTTAGTATAAAGGGTAAATTATAATTAAAATATGTAGTGAAAAAAAACTTTTTTAAATTACCAGTAAATCACTTTTTTCTTTTTCTTAAGTGTCATAATAAGTAGTACTTTTTGTATTTTTTTTTTAAAGTTTACTTTGTTACTATAAAATTTTCGTTACCTCAACTACAAAAAATGCATCATCTGGTCCTTTAGCAGCTAGCTCATTCAATCCCTCAAACTTTTCAACTATATTGAAATAGGTAATTCCTTAAAATACGGCTTATTTTCTGCGTTTACATTTATCAAAACTTGATTTTTGTTCTGAAAATTTAATGCTGTTGTTAGATACTTCTAGTTAACACTATTTTAGTTTCTACTGGTATACTTTAGATTTTTTGTTAGCAATCAAAGCAGTTTAATAATTAAAAACAATAAACGAATAAAAAACTATCTTAGTTCATACTTTTTAAATTTAAAGTGCGTAGTTACTAAAAGTTAACAAAAAACTTATGCCTGAAAGGTGTATATTTTTATATAAATTTATTATCTTTACATAAAAAAAAAGTTTCAATTTAAAGTGTGTCCTCTTAATAAAGAATTAAGAGTTAGCATCAAACTTTAAAATAAGGAAATGTTTATAATTATTTAGCAGAAACAGAGTGTATCTAAAATATCGTATCTATATACTTTAAATCTAACGTCTTTTATTTGATTGTCATATTTTTAGACACAAATTTTGAAAATGCTCTTTTTTATAATACAACTATCGAATATTTCAAAGGTGCAAACAAACAATAAAATAACAAATACTTAATTAGTATCTTTGTATATAGTAAAGCTGAGTTTTTTAAACTCACACTGTCAAGTTTTTGAGAAGCTTTAAAATTGATAAGTTTAATCGAGTTACTTTTCTATGAATTTGTCACGACTAAGTGGTGTTTCAACACATTCACAATCACATTCATCTTCTGTAAAAAGTATTAAAATTTATATAAACAAAATGAAACTATTTATTTATATATTTAAACAACAGCAACTTACTTTTCAAAACTTTTGTACAATTGTTCCTGAAAATTTAGAAATTATTCCATCTTTGTTTTCTTTCACTAAAATTACATCCTGTTAATTTTAAAATCATTTACTAAAGAACCTTTTTTAGTTTAGTTTTGTTTTGTTTTATTATGTCTACTGTTCCTTGAAGGTTTAGTCTAATTGTCTTTATTCTATATTTTGTTTATGTTAAAGTTTCAGCTTTCTTTTCAGTTAGAACATGGTCATCGTAAAAAGTTGAATATTTAAAACAAACTGCTATTTAAATAGTTTTATTTTTCTTAAATCAAATCCAAACATAACAATCGTTTTTAAATATAAGAAAGTAAAGGTTTTGTACGAAATTGTGGAATTCTTATAAATAACAAGTATTAATTAAATATTGTATTCCTTAGTTTTTCTTTTTTTAACACTGACAGTTTTAACACAACAATTTAGTTCAAATG